>NW_017295730.1:1850360-1938894 GCF_001594075.2 Trachymyrmex cornetzi | reverse complement strand
TTGAAACCCTTGCATTTTTGCCATATATCCCACCCATTATCTATATATAGCAAAAATGCAAGATATTTCAAAAAGTTTATTTTTTAATACGAAAACTAAATATTTCGGATTTCTAATATTTTTTTCATAGTAGTAGACAGTACAAAGTTTTTACTGATATAGTTCGTTTATTTTAAACATAGTAAATGATACTTAATAAATTAAGTTTTTGATAGGTGCGGCGTATATACCGGAGTTGCCCTACGTAATAAATAGCTGTATTCTGTCTTGCTTGTCATGCGTAAGTGGAAAAATGTATAATTACATGTCGCTTTGAGATTAAATATGTCCCAACATAATACTGTACACGGTTTTCGTTGCATCAAAGAGCTCTCCCATCAAAATGTGAAAGCACGCGTAAAAACGCCCTACCGTTTCACGTTACCATATTTCACTTACGGTCATACGAATTTATTCGCACACCAAAGTACTTGGAATTTAGCGGTTTTTATCACAAGTCCGGTGATTATCAAGTCGCCTGCACTCTGAAGACAGTAAACCTTTCCATACGCAGCCATTGGCGTGTACTTTCCGCAGCTGGTGCAGTCTTCTTCCGCAATTTTATTTCCTCGTTCAACGACCAGAGAAATACCGTGGAATTAACCACCGATGCGCGGCGGAGCGACAATTTAAAGCGCACACCAGTCGCGTCCAGGACGATCCTATTTTCGGACCGGTGCTTCGTTTTGTCGTTCAAACCCGCAGTCCGTGAGTGTTTTGTTTCCCGTTTCCTTGTACGTTGTCCTTGCAAGTTGTAACTCGTGGGATTATCTCGTGGGACGCGAAACAAGACTCGTCGTAGGTTTACTGCCACGAGAGACCCACATGATGGATTTAATCGTAGAAGCGTGCATGTGGGGGTTAAGTAGATTCTAACGTTTATCTATTTAAAAATGTCATGCAAACGCAATGCAAATGTCATTTGCTCTCTCTATTTCTTTTTCACTTTCCCTACTGTAAGAATCTTTTTTTAATACTTTACCTTTTTTTTTACTGTCCTAGATTAAGGAAAGGTCTCCAGATTACATTACAAAAGTATTCTACTAAAACACAAATTAAAACGATTGAATAAAAAGAACTCGAAATAAATTGTCACTAGAGTAAATAATTATTCCGAATAAGACCTTTTTTGAGTTTTGATATTTTTTTGCGACGATTTTGATAAAAATTATTGTTGTGAAGACAGTAATAATCAACTAGGAGAGATTGAAAAATGTAACCTACCTATTTTTTTTAACCATTTATTTCCAATATAAACTTTTCGCATATTTCGACATTACAAATATATAATGACCCTTAAAAGGCTCATTTTAATCTTGAAAAGGACAAGTACTTTATTATGTCTGTTTTTATGGGAAAAAATGTCGATATATTCTATTATCCAAATAGAGCAGTCAATGTCTTATACTGTTGTATATATAAAGCTAAATAAGAGTGAGAAAAAAGGAAGGCGAAGAAAACTTAAAAAATAGATAAATTACATATTCTTCGGACACCCTCGGTTAATTATCACTGTCAGATTTACAACGAAGATTTTATCAAGACTGCAAAAAAATATCAAAATTCGAAAAATTCCTATTTTGAATAATTACCGTAGGGTGTAATTTATATGTGACTGCAGGCAGTTACAAATTATCTAAGCTTCGAAGAGACTAGAAAGGGTATAGTTACGTTGCTAATGCGTCTTTAAACGTCAGAACTCCATCTCAACCACATAAACTCTGTGCTCTTAAGCTTTACAGATTAATTTGCTAAGCTGGCCAACGGTTGGCTACTTAGAACGCAATTCACATGACCAGTAATCTGTTCAGAAAGCCTTCACACAAATCTGTGTGTGCGAACATAAGACTTTACATATTCTCATATATTATACACGTAATATTACAACTATGTTAGCATTATCATTATCACGCTTCTGTTGTTTTAAAACTAATCGTATTATCTTTTCTACTCACTTCCAGTCTCGAATCAAATTGTCGAACAATGTCAGTTCTGCTAAAAATTAATATTAATACTCGCTGCATTAATGATCGTCTATTCTTCCTTATTTAATCTTAAAGGAAAGTTCTGTTTTATTAAATAATTCTATATTTTATTATTATTTTGAAAATGTTTGATTTTTACAAGCAAATATTATAAGTTAAACGAAAATTACTCCGCACAATTTTTAAGGAAAAGGAAGTTAAAAGAAAATTTTAAAAATTTGTACTGTAGAAAACAGACAAAAAAGTAGCAAGTACAAAAAGAGAGAAAAGAGAGAGAGAGAGAGAGAGAGAGAGAGAGAGTTAAAAATTTAATATAAAATCTATTTATTTTTATATATTTACATTTTTTATTTTAATATGTCGGATCTTTCTCCTACAGACTGTTGCGATAAACTTTAGAAGAGATAAAACTGAAAAAAAAGTTATGTTAAAAAGGATGTAAAAAGATGTTTGTTATTCTTAATGAAAAAAGTGATCTTTTTCTCCGAAGTAAACTAACTTCGCTGTTACAAAGTTGAAAGTTTGAATGCATGCGATGTAAAAAAGCTTAAGGGATGGTAAAGTAATTAAAGGAACATATTTCGCATTCTGCAATGCAAAGTATTATTAATAATTATTTTTACTTATTATTTACTTGAGAACAAGTCATGCGAACTACAACATACCGCGAAATTCGAAACTTTGCCAATAAGCTGCTAATAATTCGATAAGCCACTTCTTCTACGAAGTCAGATGATAAGTTAAGTTTGTCTCTTGAGTCGGATGATGCTGTATGGCACATAAGTAGCGATAATCTTCTTACAACGTGTAAAGCCGCTCGTACTACCTTGAACGATCCATTGGACTTAGTAAATCTTCTAAATAATGCAACGTGAGCTTAGTACGCGTCACTTTATTGCAGGCATGATCGGCTCGAATCCGCCACAAGTCTTCCCGCAAGTGGATTATCGATGTTCGATCACTTAACGTCGTGGAAAGATTTATCAGATCCGACTACATTTATATTTTTAGGAAAAAAAAAACGATTGATCGGCTTAAATTTCGCTCGACATGCATCCTTGTGATAATGATAATTATATCGCGGCTGGATGTTGCGAGTACTTCGATTAGGATACTTCTTGTTTCGAAGTTTGACATGAATCGCCGACTGAACTTTCGGCGGGTCATAAATCTTGCGCGTCGTCGAGGTTGACTTGCATTTTGTCTACTTCGCGACGTAAAGGCGAAGCCTTTTGAAGTTTCCAACTCATCGATCGAATGACATTAAAGGTAGCTTGCGGCAAGTAAGTTTGACAAGCGAGTGAATGTTGCACTTATATAATGCCTAAAGCTTGTAACAGCTAAAATTTACTTTTCTACATCATTAGACATACCAGTTATGTAATAAAAGTTTTCCCTCGCTCTCTAAACATTTTTTGCTCGCGTTTCCAAGTTTCAATTTACTAACTTCTATTGAAGTTGTATGTATGAAGTTAATTCTTATACCTTTCCGCGTTTTACAATACCATGAAAAAGCCGGTACGTTTGCTTCAAAGCCATTCCGGAATACACAAAAAGCTTTTTACTGAGGTTCCCTTTCACACGTAGTATCCGACAAAGCGCTTTGCACCAATCGATAAGAATGAGACTGTCAAATTAAATTTTGTAGATAATGTTGTGAAGAAATATAATCCTTTTTTCTGTTAAAAATAATAGCCCAAGTAATCGTAGAAAAGAAGATGTTTGATACTTTAATTCTTTAATAATCATATTTTCTTTCTTATATTAGTAAATCAATTAAAGGTGCAATATACATTATACCAAAAAATTAAGAGATCATGTACTGATCCTTCGTAAAAAATAATCACAATAAGATGATCCAAGAAGCATTTTAAGCTTGAAGTCTCTTTTTTAAATTTGTTAGATAACAATATACTGATTTTTATGAAGCTATATAGATACAAATGGAGATATATAAATCTGAAAATTTTTACGAACTTTACAGATAAGTTTTATGACATCAATTAAAAATCGCGCACAAAAATTTCGAAAGAATGAATCTATCTTTAATTTGCGTATAGATGTGAGAGTTGTACGATTTTTTTTACCAAGTTATTTAACATTAAAATAAGAAACGACTGCTTATTATTGATTGCTTACAAAAAACGGACAGAATAGCATTTAGTATTCTTTAAAAATTAGAAAGGTCTAGTTTCTTCTTTAAGGTGCACCGATCTTTTTTTTTCATTATAAAGAAACTTCTTGTACGTAATTGTAAACTTGGCTTAAATAAGGCGTTAATATTAAACGACTGATAATTGTCATTTAACTTGATACTTGATATATCGTGGCAAGAAACGTTAACAACATTATGACCTTAACGTAATTTACGCTCTTCGTGTTCGAAGCAACGACTTTGAGCAAAACAACGTGTTCGAAGCAACAACTTTGGGTTCGCTTGATTCTATTGCAGCAGACCCTTCGTACATTGTGTGGAAGTTGCACGGTTGGATTTACGTTTCTTTATATATTATGTATACGGTATATATACATCTTAGGTGCACTTTAAAAAGAAAATTTAGACTTTTCTATTCATTTTTTAAAGACTATCGAGTACTATTCCATTTATCTTCTGTAAGTAATCCGAATAAAAAGGATACTTTTTGCTTCAATGTTGAATAACTCGATAAAAAAATCAACGATGCTCAACAAGTATGCAAATTAAAAATAAAGCTTCACTCTTACGGAAGCTGTAGACTGTTTTTTTTGTGTGCGTTTTTTAATTCCGTGAATGGAACTTTGTAAAGTTCGTAAAAAAATAGATTTGACGGATTTCCATTTGTATCCGTATAGCTCCGTAAAAATCGTTATCTAAACTCTAAACTATTTGAAAAGTAGAGATTTCAAGCTTTAAAATCCGCTTGTTGGATCATCTTATTATAATCATTTTTTACAAAGTTACATTCTCTTGAAAAATTTTTTTTGTATGTAATGTATGTAGTTACAATATATTATCTGAATTTCCAGATAATTTTACTAGCCTAAAATAACAATTTATAAAATTTTTCACTGATTATTTAATATTATATATGAAATTATGCTTTTATAAATTCGATAGAATAAGCTCGTTGGATATTTCCAAGGTTTACGAAAACGTAAAAATATTATTTTCAGCAATTTAATTGTCACGGAAGCGAAATTATGTGCGAAACAAATTTTATTTTGTGTTTATGACTTATTTTTCTGTAAGAAATCCATTTTTTTTTAATTGTATTATCTTTTTTAAAGTAGATTCACACTGTATCACTGGAAAATTCTCGACCCTGACGCGACATACATAAATAGCATGTATTTGCGGGTAAAGAGTTAAAGTTTCTCTTTCAACCGGCATTCAGCGAAGACTACATCGGACGCGTTGCGCCGGAATGCTCGTGTCGGAATAGTCGGTGCTCTTTTCACTCGGTCCATTGGCCGTTTCCATTCGGTTTCCACAGAATTCCATTCGCGCGCGAATCCTCTGTTTTTCCTCTCTACGCCGTACTTTTTTTTCCTCCCTTTTCTCAGTCGTTTTGCAATCTGCGACTTTTGACATGTGAGCTACAGTTGAGTCGAACGCATAAAAACCGAACCCATGAGAAGCATCGACGCAGAATATCAAGTTTAATTTAACAAACTCGATCAATCTGACAAACGAAGTGGGTACGTAGAATGTGTCGTTAACGTTTGTAACCCATATACGTGTTTTTGCGTTCTTTCTCTTCTTTTTTTCCTTCTTTTTCTGTTTTATTTTGGGTAACCATTGGGCGATTCATCGGATCGTGAAACATTCGCGCCCATCAACGTTTGTTTCCGGTTTGTAACAGTGTGCTTTTTGCAGTTTTTAAATGCGATTTTTTGAGATAAACTCTCTCGAAAATAATATTACAATATGATCTCGAGTATGTACTCGACAATCAAAAAACGAAAGTCTTTCGATGTGACTTATAATAACGCGACGAGATCATCTAGTTTTTATTTGCGTTTTTCAAATAATAATTTCCAAAAATTCTGTTTTTCATCTAAACCGTAGTTTATTACAGCGGTCGTCCTTTTCAATCGCAAAAGCTGGATTTTATGCAAAAATATGGGAATAATATCACGGCGGAGGTTGGGGTCAATTCGCGAGTTGTTCCCGCTTCGGTCATACAGTTATCAAATTTGAATATTTGGAATGGATCGGAATGTCAGTGATGCAAATGATTCGACGTACGCGCGATAATCGATAACTTCCGTCAAATGTCGTTTACACGACGGTACGCATCGGATAGCATCCTTTTGCGTATTAACGAAAGCGAAAAATCGGAACTTCCATTAACGATAGAATCGATACGTTGTAAAAAATTCACTACATTGCACGCTCACGCGCGCAATTCTCGCTTGTTCTCGCCAATCGGAGATTTCCGTTCTGATTCATTCGACGTGTATGTATGTACAGAAGCCGGGTCGAATCGCAGCAAGTCATTCGTCTGTCGCTGCGCGTCGCGCTGCATCTCGTTGCAATCAGCCAACGCTGTGGCGCACCGACGTAAATGCGCTAACACATCGGCACATCGATCGTAAAGTGAGAAACTGCAGTGTCTGCATTTATTGTCGGCGACAACAACACACGACCATTTGCAGCCGCAGAGCATGTATGTCGTCGTAACGTCGCAGTACGCAATCCTTCGTTTCTCGGTCGATGCACCTACGGGCAAGTTAAATTCGCGGTAATTTCCGTACTACGCGAACAGCAAAACTATGGCGAAAATAGGACCTTGCCTTCTAAATTTCTCCGAGTACAATCTCATTCCAAAAAAGTTAAAATACTGCCATTATTAAAAAAGAGTGAAAAATTTGCTCTCTTTAATAAAAGTGGCAGATTTTTTACTCTTTTCTTTGGACTGGGATTCACTCTAAAGAAAAGAAATCTCACTCCTTTTTTAAAGTGAATCTTAAAGTGTGAAATCTCACTTTAAAGAAAAGAGAGTGAAAATTTGTCATTTTTATTTAAGGGTGCAAATTCACTCTTTTTTTAATAGTTGCAGTATTTTAACTCTTTTGGAGTGAAATTTTACTTCAAGAAATTTAGACAGTATGACTTTTCCAATGCTTCTTTATGAAATAAATGAACAAAATATTCCTACCGTACTCTCTAAATCTGAATCAGTGGATAGTCATTAATTACCCAGTGGCATACTTGGCACTGATAATCAGTGAAGTTTGAAAAAGGAAGTATGTTTCACTAAAAAAGGAAGTATGTTTGAGCATTACATAACTAAAATAATGATATCTACGTTAATTTCAATTTTCCAATACCATATTCATTGAATTTAAGCACTGAAACAAGATTAGTTAGATCACATAATAAAGATTAGCTAGGTTAAGGATCTCACATTTAATTCACTGATTATCAATGGCATACTTGGCACTGATATCAGTGATTATCCACTGATTCAGATTTAGAGAGTAAGATTTATTTATTATAATAAGAGCGAAAATATATTAACTTTATGCGTAATCGTACTGTAAGACGCAAAAAATTGAAATGAATTGAATAATTAGAAAAAGATTTGTCATTAAACAGTGGTTCTCGCATTTTTCTCGAACATCGTAATGTAAAAAATCTCGTCGAACCTTTCCTGTATCGATCAACCACCACGTTTTGCACCGATCTCGTGCGCGCACTGCGCGCAAACGCAATTGAAAAAATATCAGGGAAATGGAGTCGTACAGTTTATGACGGTCGTTGCAAACAAATAACCCGTTTTCATTGTGGAATATTTTTAGTGGGAATATGCATCGTATACGATTTATTTTCGGCGAGTTTCGACAGAAAGTCGGAACAGATTTCAGCTGGACCATATTGCATGAATAATACTTGCTAATAAATTAAATAAAAAGGTAACAAAAACAGAATATTATAGACAATTTTAAATTATACATTATGCTTTGTTATAGACATTTCATAACTATCGATTAATGACTATAAATGAAATGTTATTAAGCCACTCTGATATAATTTTTAAAATTTATTTAATTAATAAAAATAAATCCAATTTAATAAGTACTGCTATCTTTTTTAAAGATATCTTTTAAAGTATCCTGCAATTTGTACTGTAATAGGCGCCTTATAAATTGCGCAACATTGTCGCTCCCATGATAGATGAATCTCCTAAGCATCGTTATGAAGCTACAAACATAAGAGCAATTCGGAGTGATACGTCACAATGACACACCGCTCTGATTAAACACTAACATAAAGTCATGAACTAAGACATTAGAGTTTAAAACTGCAGTAAGTACTACAGATTGCTCCATAGAGCGTTACTCTGAACGTGACTGTTTATTTATTCTGAATGGAACGTGCAACGTTAATTTATATTTATTTTCTTTGGTTTGTATCAAATTGCATCGCATCACATTACGTATTAATTTCCATCTGAAATTCTATTTACTTCGGTAGATAGAAACGTCCCTTTCATTTCCGATTAGATCTTCGTTTCTATGACAAAATAATTTCTGTGACTCGTTTCTCTGATAAAATATAAAATTATAAAAACTGCACTGAAACTTTGGCTGTTATGCATTATTTAGTGATTGGCTTAAGATCTACTTGATTTCCATCTAAATCTTTAAGAAAAAAGTCTTAACGGATGATTTATCGAAGCACGCCCGTAAACTTTTAACGTACTTTCTAGACTTAATACTTCGCCGGGATAAATACACTTCGACTCTCACCGGAATTTTTATAAGCTAAAACAAACGTGCTCTGGTAACGTAGACCACCGACGGATATTTTTTTCCATATTATACTTTCAAGTTACGATTTCCATATGAGAGAGCCGTCGAGTTTACGCCTGGATTGCAGAGGCACGACGATCCCGCCGGCAATAAAACCAGACTCTCGTTGCCTACATAATTTATCCGATGCTGTGCAAGGGCTCCTAATATTCATCCCGTATGCGACAGCCATTGTTCTTTGTTATGCGGAATCAATTTAACGCGCTGCTCGAAGGTCGAGTGTCACCTTTCGCTGGTTAATTATTTATCGATCGATTTCATAAGAAAGCGAAATAGCACAGTAGTAGAACATGATAAATCAATCATCCATTAGAAAACGAGATATATTTCAACAAATTCATTGCTAATCTCTTGTAACTTAGTACAAAATACTGCGAATAAAAATATCGTAACAATACATTAATATGTGTGTAATTTTAAAGATATTATATATAATTCTCTTGTGTATCCGTCTTCTTAATCTTGGCAATTTGACATCGTCTAGACAAAACTTGTGATAAATGAAGAAAAACGTTGGCGCGGAAATCCCTTTTCTGCGAGAACAAGTCGCCTCGTGTTGTAATGTGAAATATCGTAGGGGCATTTTTTTGCGTCGCGATGTCAAACGATTGAGTACCCTGTCTTTCTTGTGCACGAGAATAAGGGAGCAAAATAATACGTCAGGTTGGCGACAGTTCAATGTCCCCATATCCACAAACTGCTTGGTTCTATTCTCATATATGTGTCCAATGCCTTTTCTCCTTTACCGTAACCCCTCTGTCCATATTTGTACCTCCATACCGCTAGGTAGGGTTGCAGAATGTGCAGGGTTGCAAAATGTATGTACAGCTAATGTCACGATGCATCCATCATCTCGTCCGACAGGATTCATACATGTATCAATGGGTTAATCCAAAACTAATTTAAAAATAGCCTTGTAGAGTTGTATAGAATAGTGCGCAAAAGAAATTTTAAAGAGAATCTTTTAGTAACTATCGAAAAAAATATAAATTTAATAAACAATATTAAGTGAAATAAACCGAGAAAGGTTTAAAAACAAATGAAAGAGAAAAAAGCCACTTTTGGTCGAAGCGGATCTCAAGTCATATTTCATATATGATTCTCCATTTAATTCAATTTCATTTTAAAGTGATCAATCTATTGTTGTTGTTGACCATACTTTCGTCTCAACATAATTGTACTAAGTTGTAATTATTGACACAATATTATTTTGATTATTACTTTGAACTATGTAATGTATAATAAACATATCTCATACGTATGGAATCTATCTAGCCTAAGAATAATTTGAATGTTTGAAGATGTTAGATCGTTACGACCCATTTGCTGCTCTAGTTCCCTTGAGATTAATCTAAGTGTAACGAACGTATGAACCTCTTCGTACAACTTGAGGTTCGGCATAATCGATATTAGCAATTTCGAGCGGGCCATATCCTAATCCCGAGCTCGTTACTTCTCCATCAACGTCGAGCGCTTAGCCCTTAAGGAGAGATTTCCGGTCCTCATACAGAGAGTTTACGAATATCCCGTACCAATTTTCTTCGGGAATAATACCGCTCACGCTTTCGAAACCCATCACTATATTTGTGAAAACAATACGAACTAATATCTTTTAACGTATTTTTCCAACTGGCACTCATCGTTCGTTAAATAACCTTTGTTTTCTCTGTTCTTCTCCCCAGATATCGTCGCGCTGTGTCCACGTATTTCGAAGACGAGTCTCCAGTCGTCGTCGGATCGAACGCGGAGTATCGAGTGTATCAGCGAGAGTGGTTGAACGTGGAGTAGGCGAGAGCGCAGCAGCGGCACGTGAGACGAGTGTCGTCGCTCGAGACACTTGTTGCACGTCGGCCGTCCCTTAAAGAGGGTCTGTCGGCGTGAATATCGGGCCACCGGGTATTTCCCTGGTCGCGAAAGAGGTACACGGACCCTGTTCGTCATCGGTATCGCGGAGAGGCGAGAGAGTACGTAGAGTGTGCCGACGCCGACGAGGGTTCGATCGGTGAACGCGCGCCATCGGGCCGACCGTAACCGCGGCATGTCGCTCGACGAGATCGTAGTCGCAGACGATCGCGGGGCGAGCGACGCGTGCCTCGTACGCCTATCGATTACCGTTCGCAAAAAGTGTACGCGTGCCGTCGCCACCATCACGATCGCGACGCACAGTGATCGTTAGCCTGTCAAGCGATCGGTGCCGGAAGCGACGTGCAGGACGTGCAGGACGTGCTCGACGGGCGTCACTTGGCATGCCGCCGATCGTCGTGCGACCCTCTTCGGTGGTCGGCCGTCGTCGCTGCTCTTCTTGTCGGTGCGTACGAACGCTCGAGCGGCTCGAATAACAATCGGTAGCGCGGAACCGGAGCACGAAAGCGGAGTGCCAGAAAGACGCGTGGCCCGCGTGCCGGATCGAAATCGTGCCGAGGATCAAGAGAAAGCGATCATGTGCTACGCTCGGTGACACCGGTCGCGATCGTGCGCGGCGTTACCGTTGGCGGTACACGTAGTCAGCAGAGAGCAGAGCTACCACTGCGGGGCGGCATCACCACGTGGTGAGTATGTTACATTTGTGGAGTGCTAGGGAAAATAATGGAAAAAATAGTAAATATTTTCATAGTATTCAAATAATAGATATTTTCAGTGTAGGGAAATAATTGAAACAGTAGATTCAATAGATATTTATTTAAAGGATGCGCTTATAAAAATATTTCGAGTATTTTGCGTAGTATATATAATAGTAAATATAATAGTATTTACTATTTATTAACATTAACATTATTTGTCTTTTTTTATATTTACTACGCAAAATATTTATTTCAAATAGTATTTTTCATAAATCTATCCTTTAAATAAATGTTTATGTTCAATTTATTTCAATTTTTCCCCCGTATTATATTATATCAAATAGAGAGGTATCATCGCCCTTCTCTCTTATCTTCACCATCCAGCTTAAGTATTGTGTCTTATGTATTGTGTGAGAAACGACCTAGAGATGAAGACCTTTCGCATCTGGACTTTAATCCCAATAATCTCTCCGAAGATCGTCGTTGTACTTTGCTTCCATAAACAAGAATATATCGTTTAACATATAAACAGCTACCTATATATATTAACGTACCAAAATATTCTATTAAATTTTTTGTTTTCATTATAACTTTTACATTTTTATCTCCATCTACTTCTGACAATGAGTTATAATAATTTTAAACATTTTTATCGACATGCGAAATATTTCATACGTTATAGTATGTTTTTTTCTCTTCAAAGCACGATACATGAATGCGAAGATGAAAGGCAATCTATCATGTATTATCAAAGTTATCACATTCTTTTAAGCACAGCGCTTTGCTTCTTTCTAGTTAAAATCGATAAGATGAAAAGGTAGAGACCAAAGGAGATGTATGTGTCCGACTGATCATTTATCATAAATGTCTGTCGGAGCTAAAAATGGCCAAATTTTTATTCTGCACAAGCCAAACTATTACGTAGCTTCAGGCAAACCGGTGAATTTCAATCTTGTGTGAGTGATTTGTTTCTCAAAGCAATCATTCATAGCCATACTCTGTTTGGCGCGACAAGTAGATATAGCTTCGTATGGTCAGACGGACCGTTCAGTAGTCTGTTAATTACAATTTAGATTATTTATCGATTGTGTGATTATTGTAAATGTTATAATATAGTAAATTCATTTGTATTAAATTGCTGCATAAATTGTGTCCAGTATCTGAAAGAAATTGTGAAAATTAACACTAGAAATACTAATGTTTTTTATTCTCTGATGTCCATTTCTATATAGATTAACTTTAATCTTGGTTTAATTTATTTTTATCTTTTTCTGATTCTGTGAACTGAAATAAGATAAAAAGTAAGTAATAAACCGAGATTAAAGTTAATCTTACATTGGTAAAATCGGGCCTAAAAGGACCAAGCAAATAAATTACTATAAAGATAAATAAAGTGATGAAAACCCAAATATTTCATCTATATAGATATAATATTAAAAAGTTAAAAATTTCAATATCCTATTTTTTACACAAAAAAATGTAATATAAAAATAGAAACGATCAATAATGACCACTCGGTATTTTTAGTATTGAAATCGTGCGCACATTAATAATATAGTCGAAATACAATAATAAAATATAAATTACAGTTTACTTAAATTCAGAGTTACAATATTATAATATTTTAATAACATAATATGATTTAATAAAATAGATACAGTAAAATCATTTGTAGAACACACAAAGAGTGTGCGTGTTTCAACGTTTGCAAAATTCCTTGCTATAGACATAAAAATAAATCCTGGAAGAATACAAAGAAAAACGAAAAATGATCATAGATCTCGCTGGCAATACAATACGATCTCAAATACACGATGTCTACGGAAACTGGAACTTTGGAAATCCTGTTTGCACTAGCAGACACAACTTACACAGCAATTTAATACCATCATAGCTCAACGATTACAAGCGTGCAATTTTTAGGTGGACATCCCCGGGCGTGTACTCGGGCGGTTTTGGCTAGGACAAGAGGAAACGAAGACCGGAAGGCTGGATCACCTCCGTGGAATGTCTTCAGGCGCCAAGCGACTGGTGCAGTCGCTTAGGGGCCGGACCGGGGGCAGGGGCACCGGCGGCGGTCGTTCCGACGCCGGTGCCGGGGAAGATAGCGGCGTCGGGGGTGGCGGGGCCAGCACCAGCGCGACGAGACTGTGCCATTACGACAGCGGGCATGAACTCGACGAGATCTCGGTGATCACTGCCGTCAGGGACAACGAGGGGCTGACGACGCCCACCACGCCGTGTCACTGCAGGAGTAAGTACGGTAGTCGACAGACGCTTTGCAGCATCCCCGGATTGCCGCCCGCCCCCGTCATACCCGCGCACAGGGCACAGTCCGGTGAGTTCGACTATCATCTTTTCGGCTTTTATCGTTGGTAGACTCACATCTCAAATCATCGTGTATCGTTTTGTACGAACTATAGATGTAATCTGACGCCAATGAAATACATTGTAAGAAACTTTAACTTCTCTACGAGAATAACTTTTTTTTTTTTTTGAAAAAGTTGTATCATTTACAATAAAGACAAAATATTAAATAAATGCAAAATTATTTGGATAAAATTTGTAATATTTTCTTAAAGCTAATAAAATAGAGCATCACTAATAAGATAATATTTGAAAATAAATTCTGAAAATGTTCAAAAATGTTGAAAAATATTTTCATTGACGTCGCCCCAATTTAAGTTTTTAGACAAAAGTTACGAAACTTATTTAAATCTGGATATCTCAATTATTAAAATTAATATTGTCTTCTTAAAGTGAGATATCCCTTCTTAAAATAAACAGAATTGAAACTGATTATAAATTGAAAATTCAATCCTACCGATTGATTTTTTTACATTATGTAACTATAGTAGAACTTCTACATTTTTTAAAATTTAAAATACGTAATATACAATACATAATACATTATTGTAATAGATTTTCAATGTTTTATTTGCGGGATTTATTTGATTAACTTTTTCAAGATATTTCTGTATTTTTAATCACATGGCAGCTTCTGTTTCTTTTACAACAATCCATAGATTCATGCATGTCTATCTGTATTACGATACCATTTGTCATTGTCACCATAAATAAATTGAAAAAAATGTTAGCAATAAATTCCACATGGTAACACATTGTCGAGAACGAAAAAACGCACATTACTGATTACAAGTCTAAATCGTGTTTCATTTATCTTCTTTCGAATTTTTCAAAAATGCACGTAAAATTTATGAATCCAACCTCGTATGTCGCGTAACTTTGGACTTTATTCCGAAAGTCATATTTCGTATGACTGTGGGGATAAAGTCCAAAGTTATGCGAATATAGACTATAATATAAGGCTACCCATTTTCGATTCAGTAAGTTGGATAGCCTTTCGTTGCAAGAGAGCATAGTCGTCGACTGCAGCAATGCAGTAACGTAGAATTATGTAACGACGCACGTAGAATGGTTGCAAGCGGCAGAAAAATGCAGACAAGCTGACCGCGGGAACCATTGATTTTTATTATTGCGCGTATTCTCTCGCGCCTTCGGACAATCACGAAGTCGCTGTTGATTCGCTCGTTGTGCACACCATCATTCTCGACACTGCGGTCCAGTCTGCAACGAAGTATTTATTGATACAATGCAAAACATATTCACTATGTTAGCGCGAGACTATAAACTAGGCCGGAATATTTCACAAAACGTAAAGTGATGCTCGTTCGTATCTTCGCGTATAACTTATTGCGCTCCATAAACAGTCATAAATTCTCGTTCGCGTCTGTAAGAAGCAGGATTTTTACTTAAGAAACGCGTCTCTCTGTTTTATACTTAGCCTCGCTAGCACTTTTTTAATCTCTTCGCTTTGCGAAAAGCTGCGCTGTTGGTCGGTCTTTTCTCAAGCTTTTCCTCTCGAGCGAAATATACAATTCTACCTGCTTCTCGGCGGTCTTTATCACGATCTCACGTCTATAATTCCAACCGACGGAATATCTATGCCAGGATCTCTTGCACCACACGTGTAATTGCAAAGGTATTGTGTATATCGCGACATTCAGAGAGGGAAAATGCATGCCGCGTTTTTGCTGGCAATCTATCTGACAAAATTGCGTCTCTTGACTCGAACATTAAACTAGATTAAAATATTAACCTTCAATCTGCAGTCATAATTTTACTCCTTTTCTCTGCAATCTGTCTTTTCCTGTCGAGTTCAACTTTTTTTTACTGTTCTAGACTTTTCTATTCTGACTTTTATACAAAATTCAGACTTACTTTTGTAACATCTCTGTTTTACATTTCCAAATAGGTTTTTTAAGTCTAATGTTAAAATTTTTATTTAACAAAATTTAAAATTTGAGCAAAAATAAAAGTAAATTTGGGAATGAAATTTCGCTTGTGCCAAAAAAAATCTGGATTGTAGACGGAGAGTTAGGTGTATTTTCTGCCTTATCGTCATGTATATAATTAAACTTTGTTCAAGACGAACGAGATATTTAAATGAAATGCAAGAAAGTCGTAATAAAACACGTTCCCGCCATTTCGTTTCAACTATATTAATCTCCTCTATTTGTTACTGGTAATATATAAATGATTAAAAATAACTCAAATTGTGTATATAACTTTACATTATAAATTTAACAGTGTATCCGTGTTAAAAGTTTCGCGAGACTTATTCGGAGCAATAAAATATTTTACAAATATTGTACAAATCAAATTTTTATCGAATTGTTTGAAAAAGAATTTTGTAAGTTAAAAAAATCTTTAGACGAAACACTTTTTAAACGAATGCGTGATTTAAACGTGACGGAAATGTCGGTGAAGTTAAAGCTAATGGATCGAGTTTTCCATTCTCTGCTATCTCGGTTAAAATATTACGGTATCGACATATGGAGATCTGGACTCTTCGATAGGCACTTTAACTTGAACGTTCTTCACGATAATTTAAAGCTCACGTCTCTGACGGTGTCAGCCAACAACTCGAGCTATGCTTCGATTTTTTTTGCGCTTTCGCTCTCAGGATCTGCACACGATGTTTCGCTTAACAAAGGCTGATAGAAAAAGTGTTTTTCGCCTATAGCGGTTTTTATCGATCCTTCGCATATATGTCCGTAATTAGGTCAAGAGAATGGAGATGTCTACGAATCGGATCGACCATTATCGAAATCCGTTGCTCGTAAATTTCCCGCGATACCATCGGCAACTGCTGCTGATGCCAGGGCCCAACGACTGTCGATTAGCGGATTAGTATTATCGGCCTCCGTCGTGCCATCATTGGCGTAACGGAACTCAAAGGAAGACATAAAGCTTCTCGCGTTTACGGTCGAAGATATTGCCGAAATCCACAACAATCGCTCGGATTGCATCATCATCGTGATCGTTTAATGGCAATCTTAATTTTATATCGAGGTCTGCAAGGAATATTACGAAAATCACCTCTTTCTCTTCCATCACTATGACTACCAGGTAATAGCCGCGATCATCATTAATATTTTAAAGCACCTTCGAATTTGTACTTTAATCTTACAGTTTAAACGCGAATTTCGAACTATAGCCTCTTAGATGCCTCTTCCGACAATAAGTCAAAGCGCGCATTAAGCTTCTCGAAAGACAGTAACAGCTATTCCCCTCTAATGGCGTCAAAGTTGATCGAAACCCTTCTATAGCTGTGTCGTAAGATTTACGTAAAATCCTGAAACGTGCTGCTTTTCCGATCCATTAGTCTTAAGGAACCTTAAAAGACTTTAATGTTCTAAGAGTGTAATAAAAGACTTTTTGTTCTTTACGTTGACAGGCATGCAAACAACAATTACATACATTTTCTTTTATGCTTAATTTTTGGTGTTACGTTATGATTATGAGAGTATATATAAATTTTCATTTGTAATAATTTGATATATTTTCTATGTACGTATATACTTGTTTGCTTTTTATTTCCAACATGCTCCTTTTTTCGTATTTATATATAATATGCAAATGCTTAATTTTAAAATATTATGTGTAAATTAGAAAAAGTAAGTACACAATCAATTATTCAGCAGACATCAACAAACAATTATTAACATTCGTTTTACGAGATTAAGTAAATCATTGATCCTTTTTAATATGTTGTTATTTAACTGAAATAATGGAGTAAATAATTTAACTTAAGAACTGTATTAAAATTTATTTAAATTTAGTTTATTATTTATCAAGTGCATATATTAATATGTATGTTGTTTATTTTGGAATTAAGCAATTCAATAACAGAAACTGATTGATTTACATTTTGATACACATGGAAGTTGAAAATAAAAATATGATTTAACTCACAAAGGATTGGAAAAAGTAAATAGGAATTTAAGGCTAATGGAGAGTACAACGCGGTTAGTAATGTCATAAGCTTTTTTTATTTTGCGAAAAGGATGATTTTATTAGGTCATCTTTATTCCAACTTGATTGTACGTTTCGAATTTCTTTGGAGTCCTCTTCAGCAATGCAGATATAAAGATTTAGCAAGTTAGTTCAACAGTCCATTAAGAATAAATCACTCACAGATTGCCAAATTGAAGTGATATCTAATCCAATAAATTATGTAATAAATATGAAAGGGATTGAGTTGCGATTGCTTCTGTGATATCTAAAGGGCGATTTACATGGAGCGACTTTACTCGCTTTCGGCAGCGGCTAATGACATCATTAATTCATCAACGAATTTTCTCGCAGATGAAAGCTTTTCTCATACAATTGTTTTTTTTTTATTCGCTAAAGTGTCTAAAATTTTGAAGTCGCAGTATCGAGTGGTCGCTGATGGTCAAACGAATAGCTGGGCAACTTTAGCAGCGTCAAAAGAAGCTCTAAGACGTTTGCTGAAAGCGAATAAAGTCGCTCCGTGTAAATCGTCCTTAATAGTATATTACTTTACAAAAAAATATGTTCTTAAGAGAAACTGTTTTTCGGAAATGCCAAAATTGATAGACAGTATATAATCTTCTGAATGTAACCCTCCCGATTTCCTCTTCTATAGAAACTTTAGAAACGTAAGACGATAAGAGATAGGAAGTTGCTAATGCCAGGTTGATTAACTTGAAAGTTGCCGGACCAACTTACTACAACAATGGAGTACATTCTCCATTGTGTGACGGAGGCTTTTTTCCGATCCGTGTCCGTTAACTTTTCTCGCTGTGTTAGAACATCGTTCAAAATGCGTGTGTCGCGCGATACAGGCTTGTACCCGAAAATCTTCAACAAGAAAACGGAGCAACTTCGCCGCGATCGTGGAAGTTCACGTGAACGGACGTCAATGCCGCTGGAGAAGTGGATGTACGGGAAGTCTTCTTTCCGTCTACTCGAACAAGGAACTCGATCGGATGCAGTGCACGCTACCATCACGCACACACACGCGCGCTTGCACGAAAATCGCAGTCAGCAACAACTCCTCGGAGTTATGTGTTTGCGACGTGTCTACCGGTAAATAGGCGAGCAAGTTTAGAACCGTTTCAATGTAGTTTCGCAGATACAGGAGCGGTATTGCGTCGACGATGTTAAGCTGGCCCACCTACGGATATCGCTATTCACTTCGCGGTTGGTCGCTTCACCGCCAGGACGGCTGTCGTTTCGGTTGGTATACGCTACCCAGGAAGAACAATGAATTTAAATCGAATAACTTGAAGTGTCAGATTGAAGCTTTTGCTTTTAAAATTCATAACTAGTTTTCAGAAATTCAATAACGACAATTTCTATTCTAATTTTTCATCAGAAAAATCGTGATCTAATAAAAAGAATTTACTTTTTGTTATTACTAAGAATTTAATTATTATTAATCTTCTGTTTGGAATCATATTTTCACTCCCTTCGTCTACAATCTGGATCTTTTTTATCCACATCAATTTTTTTGTATTATTTTAGATATTTTTTTAAAAATTCAAGATTACTTTTCAACATCTCTTTACACACACACACACATTACGAAATATAACTTTTTTAATTTAAATGTTTAAACTTTATTTAATAAAAATTGAAATTTGAGTAAAGATGAGTGTGTGTAAAAGAGGAGAGATGCATCAAATTACCAGATTTTGACCTAACCTCTCTTATGCATGTTTTCTTATATTTTTGATGTGCTAAATCATTTGCAAACATTTATTTCAAACTGATTTGATGGTATTGAGAAGGTATTGAAAATCGCATTAAAAGTAGCACAGTTTCGTCGAAATCTGATCTTTTATTGCAATTTTCAATATGTTCCCATCAGTTTAATTATTTCCCATCAGTTTGAAATTAATGTATGTAAATTATTCAGCACATTAAAGAATAAGAAAGATTTCACTGCTTACGCTAAAATTAGCTACTTTAATGCCTGGACAATAAATAAAATATGTTAATTTTGATCAACATAATGGAATCCTTTTTATGTATATTTTTTATTTTCTTTGAAATGTTGAATCATTTGTAAACGTTAATTTCAAGCTAAACTGATGGGAAATAATGGAAAGTTATAATCAAAGATCAGATTTCAATGAAATTGTGGTACTTTTAATGCGGAACATATTCCCGTCAGATCGATTTGAAATAAACGTTTGTAAATGATCTGACATATAAAAAAATAAAAAAAATACAAGAAAACGTGCACAGAAAAAGTTCCATCGTTTAAGTCAAAATCTGATCATTTTACTCATCCTCCTTTGAGAGTGAAATTTTGCTTATGCCAAAAAAATTTGGCTTGCAGACGGAGAATTAATTATGTCACTTTTCGATTATATATGTACCAGATTAAAAATAATTAAATGATACAATTAGTGAATTACAATAGTGCATCTTATTGCAATTAATTTTGAATTTTTCCGCAGTGCAGAGAATTCCATAAAAAAAGAGATATACATGTACATAGTAGAACATTTAGTCGTTATCAGCTGCTTTTATTATACATATTGCCGTACGATTGCATTTTGGTGAAGTGGCGAGTTTAAACAGGTCCTCTACGGACACGCTATCGGAAAAAAGTGCAGTTTACGGATGCAGTCTAAATGTATATGCATAATACAATGCGTCTCACGAGAGTTACCGTAACGATCTTGATAAAGGGAGAAGAGCACTTTTCCCTGCAATTTGCTTCTACATAGATGGCAGAGTAGCTATTTACTTTACTACTATCTGCTATCATAAGAATTGCAAAAAAACTATGTGACATTTTATTAACATGTGTTCGTATCACTTTATAGCGTTTATAACTAATGTTATTATATCATACTACAGCTATTTTTAATATTATTTAATATAATATCCGTTTGAGTAAATCAACAAAAAGTGCGTATATTTAGCTAATGCATATATCTTAATATATTTTTATAAATATGCACTGAGAATTGGTATTCTTGTATTTAATGTTTTAAAAAATTCAGACTGTTTTAACTTGTAAAAAAATGTAGGTATATTTTTTTGAAAACATCTATTAAATTAATCAGATATTTTTCTTGGAATTTATAATTGGAGCACTTCATAAATATGTGCAATGTCCACTAATTTGCCTAAAGCGACAAAATATGAAGAAAATGCATGATAAAGCTTCCGATAATATTCATGTCGTTTTAGACGGCTATAATAGCAAAATGGTATGGTCATGAGGATCGTAGAAGGACCAGAGAACTAGGTGCAAATTGGTGAATTAAGGTGCATTCGAGCAACGCGAATAAAAGTGTCGAAGAAAGTTGTGATAACTTTTGCCCGATGCCGCTGGTGCTTTCCGCGCACGATACAGTCAACATCCCTATTTTTATTTGGTGGTGAAAAGTTTGGAGCTTGTGGCCAAGATAAAAGTTACTCGAGAGAAGAGAAGAGTGAGAGAATAGCGCAGGAGTAAAATCGAAACGTTGGACTTTGCGCTAAATGAGAAGTCCCAGAGATAGAAAGAGAATCAGGAAAAGTCCGGTTAACTGCAATCTCGTTCCGTTTGCACGAGTGATATCTATGTCTTTTCATTAAAGAGATTAATCTCTGACACTGCTGGCGCTTCCGCCGACGGTTACAAAAAGGATCGCTCGGGGTGGCTTTAAAACGCTCAAAGGTTCGTTACTTCTGGATTTGATCACAATCGAAGATATATCGCGTTATTTTCACGATATTATTTCAATGATATTACATAGAAAGCCATTTCTAACGAATGAAAAATCGAATCAAGAAAATAAAGAATAACAGTCTCAACTTCTAACAAAAACAAAATGTATTTCTGCTTCCTATTTTGTAACAATTTTTAATCAGTGTTATTTTTTTAAATATATTGTTATCATTCAAAATAATTTTTAAAAATTTCGAAAATATTAACAATCCTATAAATCCTGAAAATGTGCATAATGTATGTTTATAACTCCTAAATAATATAATTGCTATAAACGATTAATATTATAATATTTCGTTGAACAAATTATTCATCTTTCTAAGAATAAGTAATTCTGATGACACGATACTAATGATCTCCTCTCCTCAATCCTATTGCTCGTGATTTCTCACATATGCCTGTGATGCGCATACTGGTTGTACACAGTCATACTATATAATGATACACGGAGAAAATTTTATATTTAAAATTATTATAATGTGGTAGTAGCTGCGGTCTTCATGTAAATTATAAGTTTAAATGCTATAGTTATTTTTTTAAAAACAATAATATAACGTAATTTTTGCACCACTTTTTCATAGTAAAAATTTTTTATTACAAAATCAAATATACCTAGCAAATTTTGTTTGCGTACCATAGTAAAAATTAACTATTTTCATGAATATGGCTCAACAAAATAATTACTTTATTTATGTGATAAAAATTAGTATTACTATAGTAAAAGTTAAGTCGGAATCATGTTGTGAGAGTCCATCGAAAATACAAGACATAGTAAAGTGTAATTTAAAAAATTGTATTAAAACTTAATATAAAATTTTCTCCGTGTACTTATGATACTTATGGTTCTAATGATACTAATGATACTTAGGCATTTATTTTTATTATATATATTACTGTACAAAATCTCTCCTTGGAATCTTCCAAATGTTTTAGGGGCGGTTTAATGTTGGTAATCCTCCTAATTGAAGGTCGCACTCAAACTTTGAGTCACAAACTCCCAAACAAGTATTTAATGGCCGGAGAACTTTTGAAATGATTAAACACGTCCAAAAACTAAAGCGATTAACTTGTAATATTACGGAAAATCCGCGATACGTTTAACTGAAAATGTTAATCTTATAATATAAGTTTACGCGCGCGCGCGCGCACCTTGATGTGTTCCAGAAAAAAAGGAGAAATATTACGCTGTTGCAAAAAATACTAAGAGAGTAACGAGAATATACTTAAAAGAGCAATAGTAGCAAAAGAGCAATAATATATTATCGATCTAACTTCGACTTTTCTCAACGTAAATAACAATCTTGATTACCTTCCTCCTATCCTTTGACGATTCCCCTTTCTCTCCTTTTCTCTCTCCCTTTCTCGTACACACTCCTTCGCTCCAAAATAGCTTTCTCACTAGGCGCTATTGATATCGCATCAGCGTTATACAGATAGAGAGGGATCAATACTTCGGTACTCCCAATACCTCGAGAGGTTGAATGCAACCGTGAAGATTCCTTTGTAATAATCGCACGGGACCTTTGACGGAGGCTCTCCGTTATCATCAAGCTCTACTTCCTTCGCTTCCATTGCCACGAGCAGATTGATTTCCTGCGGTGCGACAGCATCTACGATTGAAGCAATTACAGCACGGGACGTTCTAAGTGAACTTCGGACTTATTTCGAGACGGCTTTCGAAACTCGGCCATTGCTTCTAAAGCCTCGTTATTAGTTTGCTTGTTAGATAGAAATTCTCACTGTGTTGCACCGGTATAACAAAATTAAATAAACTGTTCATGTTTAACATTGAAATTCGTATCAATCGATTTTATCTGTACAAATTTAAAAAACGCAAATACATACATACGCGATGTTCTATATTCTAACGTACTTACTCTTGCTCAGACATATTTTTAAACTCGCTTGCATGATGAAAGAAATATCAAATGTTTCTCAATTATAACAGTTTAACAATTTTCCAATGATTTAAATTTTGATTAAATCCTCCCTTCAGGTGTGAAATCAGCTTATATGAAAATCGCGTATATATGTTCCTAGTTGTGTTTGTGTCCTGTCGTCGTCGATGACATCAACAATACTCGACTGCATGTCAACAAGAGACAGCGGACAACGAATCGACGTTAATTAGACGAGCACATACACAACGTTCGGAAACAAGATGACGATTCCATATATGCATATGAGAACTCTAGGTTTATGTTGGTCCAGTGCGATACAACGTTTGATGGCACAAACAGATATGATATGAACCTGTGCTCCGCGATTGGCCTTCGGCCAAAATCCCTTTACAGTTCATATATATCAGAGCTTTAGGCTTTGTACGTGGTAATAACGCGGTGTTCATAAATCGCATTAAAGCTCACTGTTATATTGACGTTATGCGAGAATCGACAGATACGAGTAAATGAAATTCCGATAACGTGAACGATGCTTAAGAAAACAAAAATAATATTCAATATTTCTTTAAATTTGTTATAGAGAGAAAAAATCGCGAAATTAATTTTGACTTTGAATATCGTGAATCCGTCAAAGTTTTATTTTTTTATTTTGTCCCGCATGTTGCATATATCAGTCAATATATTGGTATGTCAGATTATTTTATAAATGTAATATCTTTCCTAACAGGTATTATATTTATAAAATTAATCGATTGATTACATTTAGAAAATTGATCGATTGATCACATTTTATAAATGTAATGCCTTCTTTAGTAGGCATTACATTTATAAAATAGCCGACATACTGACCAATATGTTGATGCAACACGTGGTACTGTTGCATGTCAATTTGTTATGCTGTGTTGTACAACAGACATACTAAATATTACAAAGTTTATGTTCAATAATTTAACTTACTTCAAATATATTTCAAAAATATTTCTTATATATTAGGCACACAAATTGAATATATACAAATACATTGTACATTGATCTGTACAATATATTTTATTTTAAATAAAACAAGTAATCAAACTGTCGAGAATGTCAAAAAACAAAAAAACAAATAAGGGCTAATGAGAATTTTTTGCGCGGTTGTTAGTGCGAAAATAAAAATCATTTATTGTCTAAATATAGTATAAATTAGTTACGCATAAACGTTTCGGCCTGCTTCCGAGCCATCATCAGTATGTCTGAACGTATAATGTAAATTGAATAAGAAGATTGAGTTGTGCCACTCTGCCGTCTTGCCATGAAGAAGTGAGAATTTATATTATACTCGTACATTCAGACATAGTAATGATGGCTCGGAAGCAAGCCAAAACGTTTATGCGTAACTAATTTATACTATATTTCGACAATAAATAATTTTTATTTTCGCACTAACAACCGCGCAAAAAACTCTCTTTAGCTCTTATTTGTTTTTTAATATTTTATTTTTCCGATATGACTATCGATTCAAGAAGCATGCGTGAAACCTTTGGTTAAAATTTATATACGCTAACACGTTACGAATTTTTTCGTCGCATTTTGCGTATAGAAATAATCTCGTGATAAATCAAACAAAAAATTGAATTTATGTATTTTAAATCATTTTTGTCATTTTTTTATGTGCGAACAATCAGAACTTTCTATTTTTTTGGAGGAAAATCTAAACTTAATTTTCTGCAGAATTAAAATTATTGTTATCTATTATATGTGATAATATATTATACAATCTCAAAATTCATGCAATTATTTAATATCTTGCTATGAGACAAAGAATTAACTAAAAATTCACGTGTTATTTTATGAACTTTTGTTAATATTAAAACTTGAGCGACATTCAGGAATTGAATATAATAAAATATTCGAACAGCGCTTTTGTAGAGAAGTCTTTTGTGCGTTTTCGATAACGAATACCGACATCAAATTTCTGCACGTTCGCAATGAAGCGCACTGCGTCGGTCCGGACTGGATCGATGTGGTCGACTAAGTGTATTCTGAATATTCCGTTGCATTGAAATTTTCATCAAGCTCGTGAGAGAAAACGCAGCTCACGGCAATGAAATCGGAAAGGACGGAGTGAACAATAATATAACTGTGCCAGTAACTTTGAAGTCTTCATATAATTCTGCAACGGTCTCGTGACTTCTGTTGCGGAATT
Organism: Trachymyrmex cornetzi; assembly: GCF_001594075.2. Classification (NCBI taxonomy): domain Eukaryota; kingdom Metazoa; phylum Arthropoda; class Insecta; order Hymenoptera; family Formicidae; genus Trachymyrmex; species Trachymyrmex cornetzi. Next base: position 1,913,365 of record NW_017295730.1, on the reverse strand, counting down.
ATCGACGGAGTGCACGTTGAGTTTCCCAACTTCCATCCAACGATCCTATTCGTTTTTCAATATCACTGTGTTTCTATAATTTTGCATATCTTTCAATAACTAATAGTTTGAATGAAAACCACTTTACGCAAACTTTGTGTGACGATTAAAATATTTAATAAAATTATAAACTTAAAATAAATATTTGATTTCATTGCATGTTAGAATCAAAATTGCATCAACTTAAGAAGATCAAATTAAGTGTAGCTAATTCAATGCATTAATAGTACTTGATTCACAAAAATACTTCATAATTGCAATTCATTGATTTTTTGTTTTCTTTCAAAGTAATATATAATTAATTACGTAACTCGAAAAATATATTTCTTAAATATTTCTTGAATATAGAAAAATTTAAGTTCCTTAAAAGCGTATTGACCACTATTAATGAAATTGATTGTACATAAGAGTTTGGCACTAAAAAAATCAATATTATTCTACAGTTTGTTATTATCTTCAAAATTCTTTATTCGCAGACTGTACCTAACATAATATTAATTATTCTAAAATAGCAAAATATGCATAAAATTATCTATTCTAATCTTAAATCCTCTAATCTTAATTCTCATGCTTAATTTGGTATTTATGCTATAAAGCAATATTAGAAATTTAAATTTATGTTTAAAAATATCGCGTATAAAAGAACTGCGCCGATAATTAAATATTAATTATAGGGAGCAAGTTGTATTAAACATACATGTAAACACAATATGGTAAATATCCTTCAGATACCTTTCGTATTCTACATCCTCTGATGAAGTCTATTCCCATGCTATAAGCAGCTGTATCGTTAACATGGCGCGAGTAGTTCAGGAAATTTGCATACAAAAGAGCCAAGATGTTGGGGCTGTCGTAGGAGGAAGAAAAGAATGAAGGTGGCTTGAATAATTTGACTGTAGTTAGTACGCATAATTTCGAAGATCGTTTTCATGAAATCAAGAGATCTAAGATGTTCTTTTTTTCACGTGCATAGAAAAATTTGTCTACGAGACAAAGACTTCATGTTAGAAACATCCTACTCTGATTTTCATATTTAAGAAATAAAATTATTGTAGATTTAATTCTTTCGCAATTTCATTCAAAAGTTATTGCGCCACTTGCCGCACCGGCAATTAGAAATTTTAATGCGCGCAGATAATAATAATTTTCGCGTGTCGTGGAAAATGCTGAGGTACGCAGGTTCTCCTAATGCTATGCCGATTCTGCGCGGATTATAAAATGGCCAACGAACTCCGTGGTTTGCGGACTTAAAATATCCCGGACGCATTTAAGCCGCTCTGCATATGGCGCTCACGTAATGGCGTAGGATGAAGGAGAATAAAAAAAGAGCGAACATAGAATAATTTTTACGACAGTCTAGCTATAATCCTAGAGAAAATGCGTATACGAAGATGGTGTTATAACGACGATGAGATGGCGTTTGAGGTTTGCGAACTTATGTCTGATATTCTTTTAGGCGAAAGAATTCGAGTTCGCGATTTTATTCTAGAATAAGCGTGCCCTATATTAAAGTGATTAATTTCTAATCTTTACAAATAGCGCAGTAATCTCTATTAGCATTTTAAATTACAATTTCTCATAACGTTATCAGTATTTATTTTAAATAAAATAAAGAATATTTTATTCAAGATAAGATATTGATTTTAAATAAAATAAAGTAGGAGTAATAATAAGAATAAATAAAGGAGGAGTAATAATAAGAATAAATCTTAAAATAATGAACGGAGAAATTTCGATCGCTTGATAAGAGCAGACTAAATCACTGAGAGTTTGCACTTCCAAATTTAGGATGCTTGATGATCGTAGTAATCGAATATCGCGTTTAATTTTATTATCTCACGCTTCGTTAGTTCAGTGCACGTTCAATGGATCGATAGGGACGTCACTATTTTAAGCGCTGCTTATTCAAATTTACGAGGTGTCGTTTTTCGGCTATAATATTATTAGTAGAAGAACCGTATCGCATGATGTTCTATTAGACAATTAAACCAAATTAATCCGGCAGTGATTGCAACAATGATTGCAATCACTGCCGGATTAATTTGTTTGTGATCGTAAACGATTGAAATAATACCGTTCAAGCTATATCTAGTGAAATATAAATCACTTAACGGAAATATTCTGGTATATCATAATGCGCGAGTCTCTGAACTTCACTCCCAAGCATCATTTTACTGATCAAACCACATCGCTAATGCGAATCCGCTACCAATATCCTGTAATTGTTTTTCGAACCAGGAAGTTGAGTGTCGCGTTCCATCGCGTTTACCCTTCCTGTATTACGCTCGATATGACGGCAGCCGGTAGTTGTTTACCGGAGATATTTTCGAGTAATGCACGGGGATGGATGGCGAGCTGTCCATACCCAGAAGATCGATGTTACTTCTAAAGCGAAGAATTTCATTTGTACAGTATATACACGGGGAGTACATATTGTCAGTCATGACTGAAAGTAAGCTCTTACTCGTATGGCTCTGTTCATCCACGAAATAGTATATAATTTTTTACGTCTGAAATAATCTCGCTATTTAAATAGACAATAATCTCGCTATTTAAATAGACAATTATCATAAAAAACCTGCCAAACCTTGCTATATTTCTCTTCGCATTTCAATTAATTTTTGCGAATATACAAAAAGTGTATTTTAAAGTATAACTATGTTAAACCTTGCGTATGTCCAGTTATAAAAGTAAATACTGTGTTAGATTTTAATTCCTATAATTCTGCAATTCTTGTAGATAATATTATGTTTTCATAGCTTTTTTTTTACTGAATTTTTAAATAAAATTTTTGAACCCTAAAAAACAAAGTGATATTTATCAACTTGCGTTTTGATTCAGTTCTGATCACAAGTGACATTTCGTAAAATGTTGTCTTTCGAAAAGGTTTTTCCATCCGTTCGGTCCATCGATTGATTTCCCATACTCTATCTGAATGATCTAATGCTCATGTTCACGTTTCGACAGTGCAAAACAGAATTCCGTGAGCAACGTCGCTAATGTACGTTCGCAACGTCACTTCATTAGCATCAAATCGAATTGATACGCAGCAGGTGTCTACTTGGCGAAGCTCCTAGCAATTTTCCTAAGTTCCCTAAGTACAGCCTACAAAGTGTTGCCTAAAATCTCGTAAATTCAGGCTACGTGTCTCCCACGATAAAGAGACAGCCTGTAAGATGCACTTTTTTGTTTAAGATATTATAACGAATATTAGACATACATTATGTATAATATTCATTGTAACATCTGATGAATTAGTTTTATATATTTAAATTAAAAGACATTATATTTTATTTCCATAAAATTCCATGAAAATTTTACTTGAATTAATTGGAAAATATAAAGAGTGTAATTTTTTAATATAAAATAATTCTTTTTTACTCTCTCTCTCTTTCTCTCTCCTCTTTTCTCTCTTAGCTCTTCTTTTTTTGGTTTTTCTTTTTTGACCCTTTTTTCTCTCGACCTTTCTCTCTTGACTCTATTTATTTAGATTATTCCTTTTTATTCTTCCCTATTTTTTCAAAAGTCTCATTATTTTTATATATATCATATGTATTTATACTATTGTATATGCAACTACTATCCAAGTATCCAAGTAGCGTATTTACTATTGAGAATTTCAAGTTGAAAAATTCTGGTTATATTGAAAGCATAAACGAGACAGAACGATCGAGAGTCAGCAGAACGAAGTGAAGTGCTTATATGCCGTGTAAGTAGCTTCGCGATAGACGTAGCCTCAGAGATTGACTCACAAAAGCCGAAGAAAATTAGGTGTCAATCACTTCAGTTCACAAAAGAGGAATTTTGTCACGCGTCAATCGTCCAAGGACATCTATTTATGTAGTGGAAGAAAATTATGTGCATCGACGATCGAATATACTTTTCACGTGTAGTATTATCGAATACATATTATATCTTATTCTATCTTCAATAAAAATATTTTTATAAGTAAAATTTGATATTACATGTCAATTCTTCCATTTATTATAACTAGATGATTTGAATAATATTTTAATCAATTTATATTCTTAATTATAGCAGTAATTAAATTCTTGACTAGAAATAAAAAAAACTTATAATTGTTTGACAAATAAATAACTGTGTATATATATATATATATATATACATAAATTAATATTTTAATATGCTTTTATATCAATAATAGAATAATGTTATTCAAACTAATTCTAACTATTTTTTATATACATGGAGAAAATTTTATATTTAAAATTACTATAATGTGGTAGTAGATGCGGTCTTCATGTAAATTATAAGTTTAAATGCTATAGTTATTTTTTTAAAAACAATAATATAACGTAATTTTTACACTTTTTTATAAATAGTAAAAATTTTTTATTACAAAATATACCTAGCAAATTTTGTTTGCATACCATAGTAAAAACTGTTTTCATGTTAGAATATGGCTTAACAAAATAATTACTTTATTTATGTGATAAAAATTAGTATTGCCATAGTAAAAGTTAAGTCGGAATCATGTTGTGAGAGTCCATCGAAAATATAAGACATAGTAAAGTGTAATTTAAAATTGTATTAAAACTTAATATAAAATTTTCTCCGTGTACTATATCTCTGTTTTAAGATCAAATCAAATACTTTTCTTCAAATATTAAAAAATGTAAAAAGTTGCAATAAATAGACTTTGATGTATGTTTTAACTAAATTATAAATCCGAAAGCTTATTTCTATTTCTATTGCAAAATAGCTTATATTTGAATATTTGTTATGTTATGATAGTTACGTGCCATCGTTGAAACACACGACACGTACTATTTCACACCTTTTAAATCTTCGAATATTCAATTCTTAGACAAAATTTATGAACGGATTTGTATCGTCAATGGTCATACAAATTGCACCCGCTTGGCCACGTCGCTAAAGTGCTAGTTATAGTAAACCCGTTGGATCAGATGGATCTCACCATGGACCGACTTTTCTCTAAGTCCTCTAAGATATTGTGGGAGATACAATCGGATTATACAAGTTTTCAACTCCACTTTTGCGCGTCCTTTACGAGTGTTAAAGTAGCAATGTGTATATCTTGCTTTCGTATACAACACCAGGAAAAATATTTTGTTCTATAAACAAAAATTTTACTGTAACAACTAAAATTTGGTTGAACTATATCGAACAAAAATTTTTGATTAAAATGTACCGAACAAAACCATAATTTTATATAAACTAAATTATTTAATTGGCGTAAATAAATATTTTGTTATTTACAAAGCAGAGAAATCATTTTGCAAACTAAACTTTTGTTATATAAACAAAATATTTGATTGCTCTTAAAAAATACCTTAAATGAACAGTTTTGCTGAAGGCATTAATTTTTTTTCCTAGTGTAGTATAGTGATAAAAGCTCTTAGTGTTAATATTTTCTTATCCGCGATCCGTACATTTCACGTGAGATATCAAGTGAGATAAAGATGTAATAGTATCAGTCATATATTATTCATATTCTTATTATTTGTTTGCTACAGTGCGCAAGGGTAACGTTATTAACCGATGAAGAGAGTAATACACATGAGAATACTCGACTTGTTGCGAAGCAAATTTATGAAGATGGTTACGAGTACAATTTAACGTGCATCTAACTTGATTAATGAATGCGGTTTAATCCTTTCGCGCGCCGACATTATTCTCGTCGAGGCTCGTTTATTCGTTCTCGGAAATGTACTCGCGGACAATCCGTAGCTTCACATCGGCCTTTTGTATTTAAAACAAACCAGGTCTTATCTCAGATAGGCGGTCCGTAAAAAGCAGTTCACGTGCGATTAAGCGCCGCCCGGTAAGTGCTCACGCCGACCACAGCCGAGATCGCATTCTGCATTTTGTATGATTAACGTGCAAGCGTGTGGATGCTTCACTTATACCGCACTAACAAATGCCCATAATTCTCTACAACGTCACCGTCCTTCGTGATTAATGCGGACTATTAATTGCCGTACCTTGAAAGTCGGACGGATTTATATTTCGCAAGGGACGTTCCTGCCTCTTTCTGTACGTGAGAGATACGGTTTTCAAACGTATATGAGTCTTGAGTTTATACACGCGATTGTACAGATAGCCCGAAGTCGTGCTTTATCAGAAATTGGTAAATCAACTGTTGGTCAAATTACATAAATTTAGTGTAGAACTTTTCGAGAGAATGTACAGAATTGTTCCAATTTTATCAATTCATACATGTTTAAATGTCTGTCTAGCTGGCTCTCCCCCCATTTAACCAAATCTTAATGAATAACCAATAATAAGATTTTTATTCGGACCGACAAGAATTAAACACTAAGTATAAGAATATTCAAGCCTATGACGATCAAAGCTAGATCTTTTTTGCTTAAACAATTCCTAGTGAATTATCTATATCCTATATATGTACATGCATATATATTATATTTATGTAGTTATTCAAACTGCGCGCCGAAGTTTTTTCGGACTCTATCTCTCTCCTAACGCAATTAAACTACTGCAATAATATCACAAGTTAAATTAAATTAACAATGTGCTGAAAAAAACCTTAAATAAATTTATTGCGTTATGTACATATATAGGATGTAGATAATTCACTGGGAATTGTTTAGGCAAAAAAGATCTAGCTTTGACCATCATAGGCTTGAATATTCTTATACTTAGTGTTTAATTCTTGTCGGTCCGAATAAAAATCTTATTATTGGTTATACACGCTGCCTGCAAGCGTTATTATTCTTACATATACTGGTTATTGCAAAGAATATTACTAAGACCTCGGTGGTTTAATGACTTAGGATGCTCGTACGGATTACAAGAATTGTTTAGGCAAAAAAGATCTAGCTTTGACCGTCATAGGCTTGAATATTCTTATACTTAGTGCTTAATGAATAAATTCTATAATAATGCGCTATTTGTGTACTCGACCTTTAAAAATCGAAATTGATTGGAAATAGTAGCGCATAAATCGAAGATATATTTTGCATAGTTAGATAGTATAATTTTGCAATTTTAAACGACTTAGGGATGAATATGGCCGTTTGCTCCAAGAGGGAAGTCTCTTAAGGGTTGCAACGCAAAAGTCGGAATTACTTGGAAATAGTAGTGCATAAATCGAAGATATATTTTGCATAGTTAGATAGCGTAATTTTTTGCAATTTTAAACGACTTAGGGATGAATATGACTGCTCCAAGAGGGAAGTCCCTTAAGGGATGCAGCGCAAAAATTGAAATTAAGTGAATATGAAAGCGCATAATTAGCGTATAAATCCTGTGTATTTAATTTTTCAAATCGATTGTTATTAACCCAGGGAGGCTGACTGACAGCCTACTCAAATCCCCACAAAAATTTTTTTTTAGCTAAATGAAATGAGCTCAAAAATTTTGTTGTGGATTTGGAGAGCGCAAAAATAGCGCATTATTATATAATTTATTTATTAAGATTTGGTTAAGAGCGGGAGGGGGGCCAGTTAGATAGACGTAATGTTTAATCATGATAAGCACTGAATAGAATTATAAATGTTGTATAAATAAACGTTATACGAAACAACGTTTGTAAGATCGATTAAAGTAACTCGTCTTCACGAATATTTTGCAATCTGTACGTATGCAAAATAATTTATAGAGAGATACTATGTATTCATTAATATGTGATCAATTTGATCAAAATAATAGTAAAATTATACTTTTGCTATTTTTTCAACATCGAGTGTAGGTACATATTGATATATATGTTCGGTTGTTGCAAAATTTATAATAAAATATTACACGAACGAAAGTTTTCTACTCCTATGAATCAGTAATCAGTGCAACGACAGTGAGTACCAACGAACAAGTTATTTTTGCTCGTAAAATATCAGATTTTTATTCATAAAATCGAACAAAGTTACAATGAAATCGCACGAATGAATTCGAAACTAGTCATGTAAATATAAGAAGTTTTACACAGTAACTTTTGAAAAATCTCACTTTGCCTTACAATTTTCATATGTCATATTTCAAACTTTCTTATAACGTATTATAATGAAAAATTTTACGTCAATATGAATATCAACGAGCAAGAATCGTTATCAAGATGTCCACTGATCTAATTGGAGTATTCATACATCTCTTAATATAATTAAATGAAAACTGTTTATTACGAACTTAAAAAAATGTTCAAATAAATGTCATGATTCATATACGTGATATTATATCCATATTACGATAAAAATTACAGCAGTAATTTATCCATATAATTTTGTTATTAATGGAAATAATATGTACTATCATTATGAGCAAAAACAGCTGTTCGTACCTAATCATTTTCATTTTTAGCTTTTTCTCTGGATTATACTCACAAATTCGTGGCGATTTAATCTAATGAATAAATTATTGCCAAACTATCAATTAGCAATTAATTACTAGTTGCATGCGAAATTCACTAATCATTAAATTAATAAAAATAGCTTCAGACTCACGGATACGATGTTGCAATGCAAACAGCAGAGTTGGAAATTACGTTGAATTGCGAACACTGAACTGTAAAGTATAAATATACTAAAGTTATTAGAGTGTTCAAAGTAATTAATATTTTTAGAAATTATTGCGCACATTGATCATTATATTTGTCTTTGAGCAAATATTTGATAAAGTAGCTATATAATTTTTTAATACTAATTCTTTTTAAAATTTACAATCTTTTGCAAAATTGTATACATAAAGGATTTTTTTAACTTTTCTAACTAAATGAAAATAAAAGATTAATATTCCGTGAAATTAATGAACACATCAATAATCAATTATACTCACCTCTATGTTACTCTGCTGTCGCCCGATGCCTCCCTGACCTCGCGTTCTAACAAGTTCTATTATACACTCATAACACACTCACGAAAACGCGATTAATTACACTTGCGAAAATGCAGTTAATTATAATAATGCATGAATTAATTAACAGAATATGATAATTGCGCGACATTTTACACGGCACTCCCGAGATTAATACAAATTAAGATAACAAAATCAACGCGAATAGGACCAACTCTCGTTTATGCGCATTCAATGTATAATTAATTAATTATAAATGGACATATGTGATGGCTGCTTGAATTCAATATGATGACTTGCGATTTGTCTATGTTCCCAATCTGAAATGATACGAAAATTATGTGTAAATTATCTAAAGTATTTAAACTTGATACTTTCAATATTCAAAATACATTTAATCCAACCGTTAAAGAAATCATTTCTAGAAAATATAGCAATTGAAAACATAGTAGAACAATAATTTCTAATTTTTATTCTTCTTGTCGTTTCAATTTGATTTCAAACAAGCACATTGCGCGATATCTCTTTCAGTAAATAGTCGTTGCTGTAATACACTTATAAATCATTAAATGAATTAGTCGCCCGAGGCTAATTATTCACGAAGAATAGTCGCGTGTCTGAAGACAACACATGGAGTAACGTTATCTGTGTTTGCTTGAAGATCGGGGATATGAATGATAGCGTCGCGTCCCCATACCACTCACCGCGTCACGCCGCGCCGTCCTTGTAGACAATGGCAGCGCGCCGTGGCCGGTACACAACACAATAAAATCAAAGCCGCCTACTATCGAATTGTTATCGTTACAAACTATGTGACGTTTTAAAAAACATGCCGGATATTCAATTTTAGATTAATTTCGACATACTATCGTACATTATCGTACATTATATCTAATATAGGTATTTTAATCTGCCTTATTTTTTTACCGTCTAATATATACATATGTTTCCAGATAGCACAGAGAATTAAAAAAAATTCAGTCGTATGTCATAAATTCTGAATTTATTTTCTGAACATTTTCTGAAAAGAACTTTTTGCATCTGAAAATAAGCTCAGAGTTGATAACATATGATTGAATTTTTTAAAATTCTGTTTTATCTAGGTATAAATCAATGTAAAAATTCTTACTATTTGAAATTCGACATAGGTACTCATGCATTGATGAAAGATTAATTACAATCGCGTATATTCTAATTAATGGAATACGACTATTGCGTGAGATTTTGCGTAGCTCTTTGGATATTAATCGTATGTAATGCATATTCTCGCTAATAGGAAATATTATTATGTTGAAATTAAAGAATAAATGCAAGTAATAAAAGATGTAATATATCATTTCAGTAATTACTGGTTTAATAAAAAAAAATTAATATAATATATTATAGGACCGTACATGTAATAACACAAACTATAGAAATCAAAGCCTTAAACGGTCTAACTGGATCTTAATGCTTGTATGATTCTTATGTGAATTTGTATACTACGTATATAGTCCCACAGAAACGCGCGCCGAAAAATTTTCGGTCTTGAAACGCTAACTCTACTAAACTATCGCAGTAATATCACGAATTAAATTGACTAGCAATTTAACAAATTTTTGATGCTTATTCGCATCTTCGAAACGATCTTAATAATGATGAATAACATATTAAAATCTGTAAATAATTAATTCTTATTGCGAAAAATATTACCTCGGCCGGGAGTCGAACCCGGATCTCTTGCATACCGTGCAAGAAAAAAATTGTTTAAATTTGCGTAAATTATATTAGAATTTATGTATTACTAGAAAAAATTATTGCTCGTGAATATCATAACATATATAACTAATAATTTATTTTTAATAAAAAAGATAATGCGATTTATAGTTATCCCCTTTTCGTTCTGATTTCGTGAAAAGATAAATTGTGCGAAATATTTTGATAGACCACCTTCTCGAAACGTCTCGTTACATTGCAAGAATTATATCGAATCATGCTATGTGACAATTGTTACTGATAATCGTAAGAATGATCTTTTCTCGTTTACTTATTGTGATCGCGTTTCAGAGAGTAATACGACGGAACGATTCGTACCACTACCTGTTCACTCAAGCGTCATGGAGAAAATAACGGAACAACGATTCTGCGTATGTACATATATACGTTATAACACAAACACCAAGATCGCGCGTAAACGGATAGTTACCGTTACAAAATATATGTAATGTGTTAGTATGAATATTCTACAAAACATTATCGTTTAATAAAATATTCATGTGAATATTCGATTTTTCTCCTATATTAAATTTGTTTTCATGTATAGTTTAAGCATTGCGTGTTATCTAATGTCTATTTGAAGAATAATACTTTGTATATGAATGTTCGGTTATTTAGTTAACCGCAAAGCCTGTTGCTGCACTTTGCGCGTTATATGTCAACTGCAAACACGTAGATTAACAATTGCTGGGCTATTTAGAGATAGTCTAAAGCGGAGACAGACTAAGAGGGATCGAGGTCGCGATAGTTTGACGGAGGGTAGATTGCGGCGTGTGGCACAAACAGGAATTAACCTCAACAATTATGCGGCCCTTTGTGGCTAGCAAGGTCAATATCAGTTCCCTACTCCATGTCTCTGCTCATCCATAAGCTTGCATTACCGTTTGGTTGAGCCACTAAAGTACATGGACCGCGGAGTGTGTTAAGATGATCGATTCTATGCTCCAGTAGTAACATAATCCTCGTTTGCTCGCATAAATTAGCATATATTTCTAAACGCTGGCGGTCGGTTTCGGCGATCTCATTTAATAAGGGAAACAGGCAATGATCTATGTGACTATGTGGTAATTGGGGGGGGGGGGGGGGGGGAGAGAGAAAGCGCGATTTTTTAACCATAAGTGCCATAATTAAATACAGTTAACAATATTGGTTTAATCAACTTTATTTAATTATTTTTTATTGTATTAAATTCACCTATTCGAATACTTCATTAAATATTACGGCGTGTATAAAGAACTTTAAAAAGTTAAATTTGCTTTATTATAATAGCCAACTGGTATCACAAAAGTACAACGAATCCATATTAATTTCCGTTTATTAAAGTAAAATATCATTATGTGGGCCAACTTACTCAACTAACACATGCATATGCGAACTAACGCGAAACCTGACGCAACGGTGCGTCAAGATGCTTATTGTGTCGCATGTATATTCTTCCCGACCCTTGGGTACCACAAATGTTTGTCTCCATCAGGCAAGCCAAGGATCGTTTATATAGCTGGGTACATGGGTATGTTAGATAACGTCGCGGAAATAAATGTCAGTAGTGAATCTGTTGTGGTGTGAACATTTCTGGCAAACTATATTCGCGACGGCGTTTGTAGCATCTATGCTCATTTATCTTTTATCATGCAGCATTTAAAAGTAAAAAAGTAAACTCGCCGAGAATTGCGTGTATACATAATTTCCCCGATTTCATAATTTCTTTAGCAATTCTGAGCTGTCTTCCTCTCACAAAAATTGAATCATGCTTGTTATATCTTTCCCCATTCCTTCATATTTAATATATTAAATAAAAATAGCATGTAGAAATATTAAAATATTCAATATTAATTAATTTCAAATATAAAAGTTAATTAATTAATGTTGAAGTACCATCATCCAATTTTTATTTAACTAACAAAACTTGTAAGACTTCATATTCTATTGCTGCATTAAACATGCTTTAAAGTTAGATCATCTTAGAGTTTATGTTTCATAAGATTTCGCAATAGCCCTCATCAGAGTTTTACGAGCCATCGTACGAAACGTGTTTCCGCAAATCTACCCTATAACATCGTTGTCCACGCATCTACCCATTCATTCAATATCCAATAACGGGATATAAGATGATTCTAAAGGATCAGTGCTTACAGCGCATTTCTCGTTTTCTCTTTATGTGAACAACTAAATTAGTAGTGTGAAGTGGCCTGCACATATACTAATACAATATTAAAAATATTTATACTAAGTACATGAAATATTTATTGTACAAATATTTTCTAAAATGTTTCCCACGTTTTATAAGATGCAAATTTAAGCTACTTTAACCTTTTCAATCTTCTAAGCTTCTTAGCTTGTACATTAATTGCTAATTCTATAATATAAATATTTTGCATTCATGACTTAAACTCTCAACATACATTATCCACGACTTAAAATGGCTTAAATAAGAGATTGGCCGTCAGCTAGTGGCAGCTAGTGGCTAGCAACGTGATTGTTAAACGGTTCACGCTGCGTAAGATTAATTACCGCAATCTAATGGCAGCAACGATTAATCGTTACAATTTACCTGAAATTTTCGGGAATGGAGGCAATTCATGCGAACGGCAGCTCAGAATATTGAATATTGAATTGCTATCGTCGTAATTCATGCGCATAATTCAATCTTTCCTACTTAATGATCTATTACCGAGAAGCTAACTGCTAGCATCATTGTTCACCGTAAATCTGAATTTGTAAATTAACACGAATTATTTATACGTGCTCTCTCTCTCCCCCTCTCTCTCTCTGTTTTAAAATTTTTACATTAATTTTTGACAAAAATTAATTTCATTTTTTAAATTAAGCTAAATCGGATTTAATTCCCTGCATTAAACAAATAAATTTAATTCAAATTATATATGAATTCAGATTTTTCAAAATTTATTTTTTCGTTCCTATTATAAATTATATACTAGCAAGTCATAGTTTTTTCACTTGACTTCTAACATTATCTTCGATGATATTAAAGGATTATATTATAATTATCACACGAACGTTACGGTCTATCTAATAAAAAATAGTATGATTAAATTTGTACAGTATTATTGATTAACAAATGCAGCGTATATCCCATAATTATGTATCTCATTGAATTTAATATGAGACATTACCTATATTACTGTGTTTAATTGCAGCGCTTGTAGGATTTGGTAATAAGCGCGTTCGATAAAATAAGCAATATTTCTAGCTCAAAACTGGAATAACATAACGAATCTTCGTGATGTTTTTACCATAAGTATCACATTAGAATAATGTCTCTCGGCAATGATAACGAGTACGAATTACTCTCATGGGTTCGTTTAGTACAATGTCTTCCGACGGAATAATTTTTCCTCAGTAATTTACATCCAAAAGTCTAACATTTTGGTATTGCTCAAGCTGTGCAAATATGATGCTTGCATAAGATTTGCATTTCATTTCAAAGCTATTATTGCTTATAAGCTTTCCTTTTTCAATTAGACGAACATAACAAAAGATGTTATAGTATTACAGTACAATCATTTTCTGTTTCTTCTGTGAGAAATAGTATTAAAAACTCTTGCATAATAGTGATTAAAAAAAGCGTAAATTTATTAAGACATTATTAAATTACATTTAATATTTAAGACGGATATTATATAAATAACAAATCATATATATCTTATTTTTTAATTTACTGTAAGAAGACAAACAATAATAATTTTAAAAATAATAACTCTAAAAATTAACCTTCGTAATATTATAATATTAAAAGTATTGATATCGCATTAACGATTTATGTTACGGCGTTTGCCATAATATTTAATATTTCTGTTAAGACGAGTTTATATTTCAATATTTTAAGATGTCATTTTACGGTTCGATAATATAAGAAAGAAAAATCAAACATTCAGTAGAGGATATTTGCTCTTCTCTCCTCAAGCCATAGAACAAGGTCGACCGTTATTGTTCTAAGATATCGATAAAATTTTCTCAATAAGGTACTCATGCGTGAAACACGTCTCACGATCGGACGACAACGAAAGAAAGAACCTCGGATAGAACGGTATCGAGCATCTATACTTGATGAGAGGAAGCTACACGACGTACCTACTCTCCATCATAACACGCCATACCTTATATTCTCCATCATTTTAATATTCTCTCGCGTTCTGATTCTTCGGTGGACGTATATTTTATCCCGGATCGGCACGAATCACGTTTCGCCTTTCAACGTTGAGCATATCCATCTTACGATAACATATTCCGGCGATATGGAGATTCTTATGTAAAACATCTCCTCGAACGTTCGTTACACGCATTCGTCTTCGAGAGTAGCGTCACGATGCCAGAGGGATGCACACCCGAATAAGGATTGGCACGCAAATGAGATGAACTATCGCGAGAGATAACGCTATTGATAATACGTTTTAAAAGCTATTTTTATACACTGAACCTGTCAGTGTAAAAAACACGGCTATTTTTAAATCCATTACGAAGTCAGGATTAATTACGGAAGGCTAAGCTAGAAAAATATTTTGTAAATCTCTTGCGGCAAGAAAATAACATTGTGTAAATATCCGGTACCTATTATTGGAAATAATGCAGAGTAGCGTAACTTTAAATAAAATCTATATTTTGATACACACATATTTTCATACTTGCACAATCATAATATATTATCGATCGTTACCTATGTATAATTTCATAGTATTGTAACGTGTAATATTCATGAGTGTAATTATGTAGAAATAATTATTTATACCAAATATAGACATGTATAGGACATACATATTTATATGGGAAATTTGAAATCGACGTCGTGAAATTATAAATATACTACAATATTACATGTCATTAATTAATAATTGATTACATCGAAATGTCAAAAAAGGTTTGTATGATATTTTACAATTTATATACACTCATAGTAAATTACTATTATTCGCGTACCTTTGATGTAAGAGAAAAATATATGCATATTAAATAATTTATATTATATATCTTTCATTGAAACAGTAAGACTTTGAATACAAAAGTGATACATCAATTTTTTTGGGACAATAAACGGAATTGACCATTCGGATTTTTCCGTGAGGTTTTATAGCACGTTCGTATCTTGAAAATCCTATATCGCGTGTTGCATTCACGATGCTGCGTGCTGTACGTAACCCAAGTGTCGTTCGAGGTGCAGGTCAGTAGTAAAAGCATTTACGTCGGCAATATTGCGGCAGTTGGACGGACGAAACTTCGATCGATGTTCCTTGCCATCCAGTGACGATAGTTATATCTTATATGAAGTATTTTAGATATTTTCCTTTATTCGCGGAAATGACTTCTGAGTTATAAATGATTGAATTGAAGGACACTGGCTTTTGTGAGTGCAAAATGTATAGTAAAATCTTATTTCTCAATCCATTTCAGGTTATAATTTAAGTCAACAAAATTTTCATGCAAATTTACAATTTGTGATAATACATGATATTCGATTGAGTTTTTGTTGCAGAAAATCGATTTAAGATCCGAAGCTTTTACATATGGAGGACGGTATTATTCAAAGAAAAAAACGTGCATTTATTTTTTAATTAAAAGTTTAATCATCTACTTTGTGCTGGAAATATAAATAACGAATAAAACAAAGAGATATCGAACATCCATTGTTTTCTGCGTACGTACAAAAACCATAAAATAAATTTATTAATAGAAGCCGATTTTACGGGTTTTGAGCGAGTCGCGGCTTCGCTTCGTTACACAGCAAGAATACGATGCGCGGGGTGGCGAGGGTTGAATGCAGCGGGATGGTGTAGTTTATTGCATGGGCGGAGGAATTCGGAACTACGTCATTGTTCGCGAGTGTTCTCAACTTGCCCACGCGTAAAATTCTAGATCCTACGTTTACGCAATAACACATAAGCAATAACCACGTGCATAAAACACGTCGGGTTTTGTAAAATTATATTGATTCAGATGGAGATTCATTCTACAGGCATTTTTGAGAAAATGATACAGGATATACTAAAGCTTTGCTGCATATATATGGTCATTATTAATCATAAAATAATTTAATGGACAGCTTTTATATGAAAATGAATAATTTATATAATGTATATTATTTTATCATTTTATTTGAATTCCGAATGAATCTTTCTCGCTATCATGAAAGGGACGGCTGCAAATGTTTGACTGCCTACACTCGAAATTGATTTTATCGTAATATCGATGGACACTACGATATTTTATTTTAAATCGTATGTGACGTGGGATTTATTTTTATATGTCTCTGGCATGATGTTTATATAAGATTTATCGTGAAAGGCCGTGGAAAAGTAATTAATAATTTTGAATGATTGTAGGCTATAATGTCAGTATCTGGTATTATACTGTCACGAGCCAGACACGTTTTTTAGTGCACAATTCTTCATACTTTATTTAAAAAGTTTTATTGTTTATACTGATTCTTTTTCGTAATAAAAATATGAGTAAAATATATTTCTGATTATTACAGTTTATTACTTAAAATTAAAATAGCTCGTAACATTAGAGAGTATCATTTACATCATTTCTCCTATTAAATTTTTAATAAGTGATTGATTGATCACTTTGTGTCAGCGTTTAATGCAACGGACATTATCAGCAAGGCATTAAATAATTCATAAGAGAATTGGTTTTTAGCGATATTAATCATTATGACACTTAATGATATTTATGTAGTCTCTGAGATCATTATGATGATAGAGACACTTTTAAAAAACCACATTAAGTTTTTTCTGTCTCTATCATCTTCTGACCTCTCGTATTTTAATAATACTTAATTACTGCTACATTAATGATTCCTTGTGTATTGTGTAGGTGTGTCTTTGTCTTCGTAGAATCTCTTCCAACCTAATTCTGCTGCAGCTCTTTGGAACCACGCCATTGTCCTCAGTGATTCTCAATTCGTGTTTTACCAATCTGTCGTGTTTTATCAGTCAATATCGATTTTATCTTCGTATTTTTATTTCAATCCCGTGTACCTAACGCGTTCGGTTAAAATCTCTTCATCGTTCAACATGCGTTCGTTACATCAGTGTACACGGTTTTTACATATTCATGTTTATTAAGGAGAATAGAAAGAAAGAACTCCTTCAATATAGCTTAAAATATCCAACTAGTTCAATATCCAAGGAAAGTTTTTGAATTTAACCTAGTCTGTTCAAATATACTATACAGTCATATTATTTGGATCAATATGATTAAAATACTAAAAAAAATAATAATAAAACATTTTCACAGAAAAAAGATCTTACGATACAGATGAAGTCATTAAATATCAGAGAATAAAGTTTTTCTTAAGAAGAATGGAAAGAGAGGAGTCTTTCAATATTGCTCGAAATATCCAGCTAATACAGTATCCAAGAAAAGTTTTTGAATTTAATCCTGTTAGTCTGTTCAAATTTACTATACGATCGTTTGAGTCAATATGATTAAAATATTTTAAAAAGTAAAACTTTTTCATGAAAAAAGATCTTACAGATGAAGTTATCAAATAGAGAATAAAGTTTTTAAATAAAATATTAGTATAAAAATAAATTTTGTGTTTAGGTAGACTCAAAAAGAATGAATTAATTTCGCGCGTTAAAAAATTTATTGTCAATCGACTGGTGATTAAGTCATATGAAAATCTATCTTTCGTTCATCATATCCCCTTTATCGAAAATGCTCGTACGCGGTTATAAACGCGTGAACACATATATGGATAAGTGGTTACCTGCGGAGGACACCTTTCCCGGAAACGTTCGAGCACAGCTTAAAGCCATTATCGCGGTATACCTCGTCGTTCGTTCACGGCGACCATAACCGTCAACGGCAAACTCGGCGTATAACAGATGCGTGTCCGGCGAGTGCGCATATATCTGCACATATTTGCAACTATCCAGGGCGATGTACGCGAATTTCATTACGCGAACGCACGAATTACTCAGGCAGGCAGGTGTCAGATTGAAATGCACCGGATGACCGAGTTGACCGACGGGCGAATCTCGACGATGATTGCACCGGTTGATTGTGTGTCTCGTAGCGCAAGAAGAGCTTCATCGCCGACGAAAACATCTTTGCAAAATTAACATTTTTGGAAGCTCAATGTTATCGACAAGGAGGGATTTTGATTTTTCTCTGAAGAGTTTTTCATTTCCTGATGTGCTTAAAAAAGAATTCTTTAATTAATTCTATCAATTAAATGCAAAGAAAGAAAAATCCAAAAAAAAACTACATTTTCGTTATTTGAAAATTAACTTTCCATTTTAATTCTCGATTTTAATTTTAAAAATACGTTGCAAATTTCATAAAGATAATTCTGGTTTTCAGGCTATGAAATTAAAACGAGTTAGAATTCATAAGATTCTTTTTAATATTTAAAAAATATGCGACGCTTTTAAGCATATTAACATTTTTTAATTAAATATTAGCGTTAATTTCATGAAACGGTAATTCTTACTATTTGCAAAACTCAGCTGTTTTCACATAATATATATAAAATATCCTACTATCACGCTCAAATTTCCAATAATTCCTAAATTAATTAAGCAAACATGATTCATATAATAAAAGATAATCATGTTGGGATCGATTCATAACATAACTTCTAAACTTTATTAAAATCGCGTCTGTGGGAGAGAAAATTGTCGGGAATTTCGTTCTCGCGACATTCTACGGTTTCCAATTTATTTGTCTTGGTAGCGAATATTATTCCGGCGAATCCTCGGAACTCCGAATTCTCGAAATCTTCGAGAGACAAACGTCGGAATCTCACGAATTTCCCCAGGAGTAGGTAGCCGAAAAACATGTGGCACTATTATGAGCGTATGCGCACGCAAACCTCCTACATTTTCCTCCTATTCCGTCGACGTTCTTGTTTCGACGAGAACGTACTTTGCCATGTCGCGTCTCGAGAGATAAAACGCCGTCACTTGGGTATCCGTTGGTATTCAAATAAAAAGTCAGGAGTTAATGTCCTATGTTGTACACATTATCCACCCATTTCATTCCATTAAAATTTTTTATTATCAAAGGACGTATATATCTGTAAGAAGTGCTATTACCTTTCTTTAGTGCACAACAGCATTTTACAAAAGTAATCAGCCGTATTTTTTGAAGACAAAGCTGCCTTTTAAATAAAACTATTATACAGAAAATTAATTGAATAACATGAAATCTCTAATTAGAATTTAGATAGTGCTAGAATTACCACGATGGTATATTAATTCAAGAACTCTTCAGTATTTTCAATATTTTCGAAAGAATATTATTAGAGAGACAACTATAATTAACTCCACATTAATAAGCCACATTTATGAGGTAAAATAATATCTACAATCAACGAACATTTCCAAGCATCGCACGTATCCATGATGCGAAAGGCGTGGGATAGAAATAAGCCGTGCATAACGCGGTTTAACGAGAAACGTGAGTTTTGTTCCGAAAAATATTCGCTGCGTTTTAAATGAAAGTTCAAGTGCTCTATACTGTCGCGACGCTCGGCGAGGAATTTCAACGAGCCTTGATGGGCATAGTGGTAAGAAGTTGTGGATAATACGGTATAAGCGACTATATTGTTTTCTTTCGGTACAACCGCTATAGTTTGAAATTTACTCGACAGCGAAGTTAACAAAACTGTTAATCTGAATACTGAAAAAATGAGATGCGAAAATAACAGAGTTGTTAGATGACAATAAAATAGCATGAAAAGAATCTGCATAGAAACTAATGAAATTTAAGATTCAAATTGTAAAAATATGCCAATGGATTCTTACAGAAATCAGTTTATTTAGAAAATCTCATTAGTCTTGTCATTTGTTGTATTGTTTGTTTAAAATTTAAGAGTCTTTTCATTTAACTATATTTTTTATCCACAAAGACCACTTTTTTATTATTTACATATATTATGATAAAAAGGAAACACACAGCACCTTTTTCTTATACTTTCACATGGGCGCACTAAAGAATAATTAGCTTTATGTTCGGGAAAAAGTCACCCTATCCACCCTTAAGTGTCACACAGAGAGATTGTTAGATTGAAAGAATTGGCGCGAAAAGAAGGGATCTGCTTCTCGTAATGAGATAAGTTCTTTCGTTTGTATTTTACGAGGATAAATGAGGATCACAAGGAATCCGGATATTACGGTGCATAATTTACGTATTGGCTTCGCTCCAACAAGTCGATATTGTATTTCTGACAAAATCTCAACAGTGGCTTGTAATAACGGAGATTAGAATATGACGTCTGTTTAATATGAAAAAAATTCATCAAAACTTGAAAATATCTAAAAGTTCTTTTTTTAGAGGTTTATTAAGGTTCCAGACGCGGAGATTTATCATAAAATTTATATTTGGTATTAGCCTGGTACTATTATACCAAGCGAGTAATAAAACTAATCTGGAATAGTCTTTTAATCGTAATTAAAAAAATTGTGGCGCTATTTAAAAATTTTACATAATATAATATAATTTTACATGTATATTATGTATATAAATATAAGAATAATATATGAAGGCTGGAAGAGACTGAAAATTATCTACTTACCTATTCAAAGTTAAAGTATATAGTGTTATGTTAGAAGCTGTACACAGTTTTGCTATTCCTTTCTGGAAGGATTAACAGGAAATTATATCATAATATTTCCCTTAGATACTTAATACAATCTTTTAAAAATCTAAGAGTTTACCTTTTGTATCCTTCTTGAGGCAGCCAAGGATATAAGGCTTTGTCCTCTCAACTTTCCATTAGACATTCAACGAGTTGCTACGGTTTTATAGGCAATAAAGGTCATGAGTGAAAAAGGAAGATTTATTCTTTTTAATCTTGTACATAATATTCTACTGGTGATAGGAATGACGTTCTTAAGGCATCAATGGTGTTAAAATGCTAAGGTTCACATAATCCATAATCATTAAAGTAACAATGTTACTATTACAATCTTTCTAAGTCAGTTTGGGTGCGCATATGTCACAAAATCATGAAACTTAAAAAAAGATGATTAAAATTATCAGATTTTGGCCTAAACGATGGAATCTTTTTTATACACCTTTTCTTGTATTTTTTTATGTGCGCTAAATCATTTACAAACATTTATTTCAAACTGATCTGATGGAAACATATTGACAATAGCATTAAAAGTGGCACAATTTCGTCGAAATCTGATCTTTGATTGCAATTTTCAATATTTCCCGATCAATTTAAACTGAAATTAATGTTTGGAAAATTCCACTATCGTGTATGATTTATGTACTATATACTACAGCTTTAAAGAGTGGAAACAATTGTATAAATAACTTTTTTATTTATATAATTTTATTTATATTAAAATTTATATTAAATTATGTGAATATTTAAGCTATATAAATATATTTAATACCATGTATTTTCTTTCTATCGAAATTGTATTATCTATATAATTGTTTTCTTAATATCGGTTTATATCTCTGTTTTATTCGATATTGGATTTCTGCGGTCAATGCCCTATTGAACCCAAAGATAAAGAATTCGATCAAAATCTAATCTAGCTTGCAACGCGCTGTGTCAATGAGGTAATGCATTCACTAATTTGATAAAAGCTTTGACAATCAACGGGTAACACGAGGCAGATGGAAATCAAGTCCACACTGTGACAATCTATCTAACCAGGCAACGTTGCTTCGATATCGATTGTGCTGATAAATAATATGATGTGCATCAGTTCATACCTCAAGCAACATATACGCGAGTTGTGTTGATGAAAAGACCACATAATCAGATTATATGAAAAACCTATCTTTTTCGTAAAAAAGCTATAAAGTCAGAAATTTTTTTCAATATATTATATATAAAAAAATATCTATAAATCAAATTCATAAACAAATTGATTTGTAGCTTATTGCCGACAGATATTAAATGTCTTCAATATCGAGATTATTACTATTTATTTGATCACGAGTTGAATAACCAATGATGTACGTTTCCATCGATCTCGCTTGACGAAAAGCTGATAAATCGTAGGAAAAGCGATTAACTCGATGTCATTAATTTACTCTCCGAATGAGATTATTGAAAATGAACATCGAAGTTGTGTACGCCGGAGCTTATTATCAAACTCATTTCCGTGTTCAAATCGCTATCAATATTAAAATTATCATATTTTCGACAACAACAAGTTTTATTCATAATCAATTAAGCTTTTGTTAAAGGTAAAAGAGTTAAAATAATGCTTGTATCTGCATCTTGTAATTTATTAAGTCAAAGTAACAACGAACAAAATACTTATTTCGCTTTACCAGACATAAACAGCAACGATGTTATAATAATTACAATCGCATCATGAAGTTCCAAGTCTCTTCAGGAAACTTGAGAAAATTGTGATATAATTCAAAAAAGGTAAAACAGGTCTCTCGTGGAAACGAAAGAAGAAAGGGATAAACTTTTACCTATTTTAAAACTTTTCATAATGGATAACTTTTACTCGAAACTTTTTCTAGTAACGCATCGTTTAAACATTGTAGCACCTCGGCAAATATCTGCAGAAGTTTTGGGGTGAAAGCGAAGTTCATGAAAAGTATCAATGTCACGTCGTATCTCACTATTTTTCTTCTTTCATCCAGAAATACCTTTAAAAAGACAAAAAGGAAATTTTTCTAAAAGAAACAGGAAAATTAAGACAAATTTTATTAATTAAGAATCTTCATATATAATTATTTTTTTTATACTATAAAGACATTTTTCTTTTAGAGAAGTTCTTCGTAACAAGCTGTACATGGACATGCAAACACTACCTTATGTTACTTGAAAGTGTAAATCGTAAAACGGTTTGGATGATTAATTGCGGATAAAATACCTGGGATCAAAAGGACTCGCATGTCATGAAAATTTTCATAGAGACATCTCTGAACAGAGATTGCCGCAATACGAGACGAGCAAATATTTGGTTGTACTCGCGGATGCTGCGAAGCTCGAATTTTCAGGGTGCGAGTACATTTGTGGAAGCAACTTGGTTACGTATCTATCGGTCACGCGTGCGCGTGTTCGTGCCATGTACGTGTCAGCGGCTTACAGACTTTCAACGTACCTTGTTGACAGGATCAACCGACGGCGAAACCGGTATACTCGTCTCTCTACTTCACTACAACCATTTTCAACCAACAAAAAGTATTTTTTATTCGCCAAGCTCGATCAATTTTGTCGCGAATTGGTTTATGTGTCGAGTGATACAATTGTTTTAACATTGTAACAATCTACCGAATAGCTCTCATACGAATTTAAATTATCCGTTACAATACAAATTTAATATAAAGAAATATTTCAAGTTAAATTTTGTCATAATCTCATTAAAACAACGTTTTATATCTCTCATCGCATAAAAATGCGATTATTTTAAAATATTTAATTATGTAAAAATCTGAAATAATATATTTTATTTTTGTTTGAATTATTGAATATTGATAAAATTATTTGAATGATTATTTGAGCAAGAAGTAAACAGGTTTTACTAATTAATTAAACAATGAAAACGAATGATCAATTTTATATTATCCATTTATGAGATCTAATGAATAATTAATTGAGAACCGTATGACGAATTTAAATTAAAGGCAAAATTTTATATTAATCTAAATTAATCCTACATTGTGCAGAAAAGACTTGGAACTGGATGTATAAATTAATGCAAAATCATAAATTTGTGTTAGTTGATACAAGCATTAATCAAGCTGTCAAAATTTTCAACATTTTTAGACAGATGTTTAGTAATTTTTAGCAATTTTTTCTGCAACATTTTATTAATGTATTCTATACTATTATTATAATCAATACTGTAATTTCAGACTAGCATAAATTGTGAGTTGCGTGAAAGAAAATGAAGTGATTGAAATATTTTTCAAGCGTTAATTTTTTCCTATCATCTTTGATCAACGCAGGTGCGTTTGTAAAGAAGTAATGCATTTTCTAAGAGGAACAGAATATGCAAGGGAAAACAGAGTTTCGGAAAGTTTCAGCAGTCTCCAAAGCTCGACCCGCCAACGTAACAGGGCTGAAAGTTTCTCCAGAAATTTGGCGGAAGCTTTTATCGCAAAATTTCTTGTATTCGCTTTCAGGAATAAAAGTACGAAAGATATAGCAATTTATATCAAGTGGAATACTATTTTTAGTAGAAACTCTTCCGAACACAAAAACAGATTTTAATACAAAAAAGATTTTACAGAGATTAAAGTACCCTTTATAAAGTAACTTTTCATTATGGTTTTTAATAAAATTTGTTTTATAAGATGCTATACATAATATATACATTGCAAAAAGATTTATTTTTGATGAAATAAATCTGATGATTTAATCTTTTTGAATTTATTATAGATTTGATTATAAATATTATAATGAAAAAAATAGTATAATTTAATTTTAATTTCAAATCTTAAATATTTTTGCGCGCGCGAAAAGAAAAATCAAGACGATACTGAACGAAATAATCTATAAAAGAAATATGCTAAGTTAATTGTATGATATTTATCCAACAATCGTAAAATGTATCGCTGCTTTTTTTTATTTGTGCCAACTTAAATTTTATAGACATTCTGGTCGCGTATTTATACATATAATATTATTCTGATATGTGCGAAAGATCATCTCTCGAATAAATGAATTAAATTGAAAGTATATTTGTCTTATGTGGTTTGAATTTTCTGTGTTCATGAACACTTTTAAAAAATTCAACATAATGCGGATCCAAAATCTACATTTACCCGATACATTTATTGACCATTTCGTCTTTCCGTTTGTATGCATGGAACATCCCTGCTTAACAGGACGATCGCGTAAGCCGTTGAAAAGATTCCGAAAGCAGGTGCTTGCCATCCGCGACTTGCATAAGAAGAATTCCCTCGGGAAAATGCTTTCGCATTAACTTTTTGAAATAGGATATCAAGAAAGAATATCACACATAAACCTTTATAGATATACTTTCGAAATAAGCTTCAGCAGATAATAGAAACCTATATGTTTTCACATCTTTTATTTATGCACTTAACTTTCGTAGTGTATTTACTGCATATTTAATGCAGCTTGCGTTTTTCTCTATATATATTAAATGCATTTGCGTATCATCGGTTCAATTTTTATTAACTACTATTAGTAAAAACTAAATTTTTTACGTTGTGAAATTCCGATGCGCCGCCACTTGATTGCTTCACATATATGTGTATCAAATACCGGTGAAACCCAATCGAGATAGATTTATAGGAAGGACCGCGGAATTTCGAGTAAATCATTCACGAAAATATAATTCGACGAGTTATTTTACCTAAAACGCGCGAACGAGTGATGCCCGATGCATCGAGCCGAATATTTAAGTGTTATGGCATCCACAAATTAATGGTTTGTGAATTAATAGTTTGTAAGTGCGAACGCGCGTAATGAAAACCAATGGCACATGCCATAGGCGCGATACAATTCTATTGTAATCCCGTGACTCGCACACCGTTCTAGAAAACTGCTAGGCGGCTTGGATAGAAAACACTCATCGTGGCTTTTATTTTTCATGGTAATAGGATATCCTATTTTTTGTTATAGAATTTTTTTCAACTGAAAAATATTGGCTAACGACGTAACAACACATTTCTGTGCCATACAGTTTCCGAGGCAATGTTGTTGATATACAGATCGCAACTTCTCTGGAAATTTCATACATACTTCTATAACAAAAGTGTACTAAACTTCAACCATCCTGAAACCGTCACATGACTTTAACGATATTTTATATACGGAATTGTGTACAGCTTTACGTTTTCTTTTTTTAGATTCAGTCAGACATTTGGAAACTGTAACGCATTTATACGAGGAAAAGAGAGAAAGTTGTTCATGAAGTTTGTTTCGCTCTTGAATTTGACATGTGTAATGTATCGTTTCGATTATTCGAAACAGGCGCGCACGTGTCCGATGAATCGATCCTATCTTGGAGTTGTCGAAGGATTGTCGTTGTTATCGCGCTTCTAAGGCGCCAGGAAGTATGCTCGAGCGTTAACCCGATAATGATGTAATTAATTCCGAGATAGTCCACATCAGTCGTCGATAATAGTGTCATTCGTTCAATAGATTGACATATATTTTACATATACTATTTTATTTCTTTCTTTACTATTTTCCTTTTCTTCTCAGACGATACATTTTAAAGAGAGAATATGAATTTTTATCGAGGAATTTATATATATAGTAAATATACAAAACGTTAAAGTTGACGTAATTCTAGGATGACCGAGATTTATTCATATTTTATTTATAAGATGCACGAAAAAAAATACATCTTATTTTGTTATATTAATATAACAAGTTATCTTAACAATTTTTTCATTTTGTGTTAAAACAAATTTCAAAATAAATTATTTAGATTTTTACTGAACAATAATTTTGATAAAATTATATACGATATTTTCCTTCTCTCTGATTTTTTCTGTAATATTTCTTTTCAATATAAATTATATTACTAATAAATATAAAATATTAAAAATACTTATTTATACAATACATTATCAATTTAAGCACGTTAATTATGCTGTCTCAATCAGAATAAGAACTAAAAAATTTCTCATTTTACTAAATGTCTATGTTATGATTAAAGTCTCTCGAAAATATTAATATTTTACTTTAACAAAAAATAGCGATAATTATTTTATTCATAATTACAAACTCTATCATCGCGATATATAAAAGAAAGAATTAATTGATGCTGTTTCTCTTTGTGTCAAAAGCAGAATCGAACAAATTCTTTACGAGTTTATCGATTATAGAAAAGAATGGATCTTCATAACACAAGAATGCACCTGATTCTGCTGCCTCAGCATTAAGGCCAATGGCACTATCCTGCGCTTTGTTGAGTACATAGATACTTTTGTGTGCACGTTTGAAAAATCGCAATAGGGATGCAACAGATAAATGGAAATCCGTGTTCGCCTCTCGCGTGTGAATCCGAAACTTAAATAAGAAACGCGATCGATGTTACGGTCCATCGTAGCTGCATAAATATCCCGGAAATCACGCGAGAGATCGACTTCGGGGATATTACCCGTCAGATTCATCCGAATCCGCCGTAAAATTCGGACGACCAACTGCAAATGCATTTTGCAATCGTTGCAACGCGCAATCTGCAGACGCGAGAATAAAATAATAAACTGGATTTTTACGTGCGTGCTTAGCGTAGAGTATATTGTTTTATGCAAAGATAATTTTTTAATTTTGAGTGAAAATTCAAAGTTTTTGTACATTAAACTTTCAAGACTAAGATGCATTAAGGTTTTATTTCTTTATTTCGTATATTAGATCTTTGTAAAATGGAATTCTATCTACTAATTTTACATAGAATTTTACTTTTGCATAATAAAATTGCAATTATTAATATAATATAAATTGCAAAATTTCCCGCATTGACAAAATATTGACATTTTATTTATTTTAATAAAAAATACTCAAGCAGCAATAAGTATACATAATTTTTTAAATTTTGATTGAAAAATCAAAGTTTTTGTAAATTAAACTTTCAAGATTGAGATGAATATACATATTAAGATTTTATTTCGCGTATTGAAGCTTGATCAAGTGGAACTTTACCTAATTTTACCTTTGTGTATGACAAAATATTGACATTTTATTTTAACATAAAGTACTCAAGCAGCAATAATTATTTTATTTTGATTGAAGATTTGATTTCATAAATCGAACTTTCAAGATTGAAATACACATATTAAGATTTTATCGTTTAATATCACATATTGGATTTTTTTTACTTAATAACTTCACCTAGAATTTTTACATTTGCGTATGACATTTATAAATATTGACATTTTACTTTAATAAAAAGTATTCAGGTTACAATGCATGTATATAAAATTTTTTAATTTTGATTGAAAATTCAAAGTTTCTGTAAATTAAACTTTCGAGATGCACACAGATCTTTGTCAAGTGGAATTTTATCTATTAATCTTATCTAGAATTTTACCTTCGCATATAATATATATAAAGTATTAATATTTTAATTAAAAATTAAATAAAGATTCTTAATATTGTATATTAATATTTTACTTTAACAAAAATCTTCAAATAATAATAATTATTTAACTTTGACAAAAGATTCAGAGTTTTCTTAAATTAAACTTTTCCGATTGAAGATATTGAAATAAACACATTAAGATTTTATATCTCCTTATTTCGCGTATTGATCTTTATATCAGATGGAATTATTCTAAGTAATTTTATTAAGAATTGTATCTTTGCATATAACGAAATACCTAAGACATCAAACTACTAAAATCCTAAATATTTGTTTAAAAAATTGATTTTAAATTTAATCGAGATATCTACGTGGGATACGCGCATGAATTTGTAGCTAGTCTGTATAACTCGTGAAAATGTAAGAAGCTCCGCTTCCTAGATCAAAAATCCCCGGAAGTGCATTCAAATCCAAGTTGAAAATCTGAAATTCTCGGAAGCACGAAATTCGTAACCGTATTACACCGGAGTCAAATCCGTCATCAGATTGTGTGTGCGGGCGAAGATGTACTTCTCGGCGCCTCGTCTCCGTCGGGGACGACGACAACGTGTCGGAGCGCACGCTTGTATTGGAAAACGCCGCAATGACGTCGAGTTGTTGCGAATGAAATAAACGCGCAGAGTTTCGTAAACATACAATACAGAGATGAACTCACCGTGGTGCCCGACGCCATCAGCACCGTTACATCCTCTCGTCTTGCTCGCTCCGTTTTGCGTCGTCGCTCGTGTACATACAGATGTCCCTTGAGAAGGCGGCTCGCCTCGACGACCGCTCAAGAGCGTCACGTAAAAGCACGACACAACCACGCGGATTATCAGTTCACGGAGCACTCCTAAAACAACGCGAGACATGCCGATCTCGCGCCGCCCGCCATGTTGGAATGTTTCGATGCGCGTCGCTTGAATTCGAACTCGCGGCAACTTCAACCGGTTACGTCACGGCAGCTTCAAGTGGCTACGCCGCGACTTTTCCGTGCAGCGATTCACGCGAGATTAGCAACATAGTCTGAGCGGCGTGCCGAGTCTGCCGAGCATCTTCAAAGCGTGAGAAGTAGGTAATAATTGTTTATTGGATTCCTCTCAATTATTAACAGAGCTCACCTCAGTGTTCAATAAGTCGCTCTCAGTCTCTGGCGGGAATCTAATTTCCATCGTAAACGCGTCAAAAGGAACGCGGGAGACACGGCGCGACGCCGTGCGAAATGTAATAAATATGCCGTGTGCGTTACTGAGAATACTGAGCAACCGCGCTAGTCAAAACAAATTCCCATATGTTCTCGCGGCAATAATAACAACCGTTATACTGCACGTCGCGCAGTTCGGTCTCTGAAAAACAAACAATCTTTTCAACGTCGCGAATGTCGTGTCATTGGCTGCGTTCAGTAGAAAAGCAGGTTTGCAACTTGTCAGATTTTTTAATATGATTGGTTCCTGCCCTTAGTTCCTTTTACTAGATTTAAGTGTTATAAACAAATCAATCGTATTAAAGAATCTTACACAGTTGTTTAATAAGCTTTAGGCGTAAGAAATCAATCGATCATAGTCGATTCTCTCTACATTTGATTGTGATCATATCTTATCAATAGCTTAAAAGTTATTACACCTATTATGTTTCGGGATTTATTTTTCACGGAAAGAACGATTTTGCTAAACTATCTAAAAATTTAGTTAGATATAATAATAATAAAATAATAACTAAATGTGAGTTATAGACTCCTTAAATCAATCGATAAGACAGTATTCGTAAATAAGGCAATAGGAGTCAACCTCTAGTTGTTAAAATTTCGAGAATTTATTACATCAAAAATATCATATAACTTCGTATAATATCGTACGTTTCAACTCCTATTTGAGTCATCTTCAATAATTCAACATTAATAAGTACAGAATAAAAGTCGGTATCTTCATATTCTCATTATTAAAAGTGAGCGATTATCAGAACATTTCATCATACTGTGTTGGAGCGTTTCACTGTGTGGTTGTGAGATTGAGATTTGCTGCTATGTCTATTGAGAAATTAAAATTCAAAGATAGCGATGTCTTTACTGTTCACTATTTTGTTACATAAATTTCGGTTGTTTGCAAGTTGCTTGACTTCGTGAGCCTGAGTTTTTATTGCCACTCAGCCAAGTAACTGTGCTGGACAACTTGCTCATGGCCTCACGAATGTTCTGGTAATCGCTCACTTTTGATAATGAGAATAGGAAGATACTGACTGCGATTTTTATTCTGTACTTATTAATGTTGAATTACTGAAGATGACTGAAATAGGAGTCGAAACGTACGATGTTATACGAAGTTATATGATATTTTTAATGTAATAAATTCTCGAAATTTTAACAACTAGAGGTTAACTTCTATTGCCTTATTTACGAATTCTGTCTTATTAGTTAATATATAAATCTAAAAATAAATTTATTAGACCATCAAAATAATTACGTAGAATGTTCAAACTGATTGCTAGAATGTTAAAACTGTTTGCAGAATTGTTCATTATGTTTGAGTGTCTTACATAATAATTTTGATAGTTCAATAAAATTATTTTCAGATTTGTATCCTAAATGCTCATTTTAGCAAAACCGTCCTTTCTGTGTAGATTAGTGCTATTCCAGGTTTGTAATTCTTGAATTGGCTTGACGTGTGCAGTATTTACACCTATTGCTTTCCTGGTAGAAACAACTTAGCAAACACCAACTAACTATAACATAACTCTTAGTGGTAAATTTCCACTCAACAATATAACATGTAACAGTTATATAATATGTAAAGTTATATTGTTCAGTGGGAAATTATAACCAACAATTATATTACTTGCATGGTGTTTGTGCTAAGTTGTTTTATTAATAGAAAGGAGAGAAACACACAAGCGTAAACGCTGATACATCAGTCATTGTTTAAAGTTAGAAATTTTGAATAATACTATTTTAGGCCGATATTCATAGACGATTCTTATATTAAAAACTGTCTTAATATTATCTTAATAGGCTTTCTCTACAATAAGTAATTACCTCAAATTTAAGTCTTAAACCGTAAGGAATTGACCAATCGTAGTCGACTATTCTTTTCACATTCGACTGTAATTGTTTAATTTCTTACGGTTTAAAACTTAAAGCTTAGATAATAGGTTATTGTAATAAGCCTATTACGGTACATCTTACAGTTAGAGGCGATTTACAACAAGTTGCAAACACCCCGTTAACAGCTAATTAGAAGCATCACAAATTACTACGCTTCTGATTGGCTGATTGCGAAGCATTGCGATTAATGATGATGCATTTACAACTTATTGTAAATCACGTTTTATTAATACGAGATCTACAATAGAAGTCGTAGGATCTTAAGACGTAGAAAATTAATCAATCATAGTCGATTATCCTTCCCATATTGGACTGTGAGATTGATTAATTATCTACATATTAAAACTCTACGATCGCTACGACTTCTATCGTAGATCCCGCGTAACGGAAAATGTGTGTGGGCAACCCTAATGGTCGCAGCACACATTCTTGCATAATGCATAGTGCATAAAGGAATCGACCAATGAAAATTCTTCTTTTCCATGGAATGGGAGGAAAGGAAAGATTCTGATTAGTTGATTCGCTTATGCACTATGCGTTGTGCGTTATGCAAAAGTGTGTGCTGCGGCCTTAAATACTCGGATATCGATAGGCGCGTTCGGAGGGGAATGAAGTAGTCAACTTGACACGCACTGCGTATCGACGTGTGACGCGGCGCTGACTTCTCGACGTAGTTGAAACACCACCACCGGTGTGACGCGGCGTGGCGTGAATAGTCGGATTCGCAACGCGTGGCTCGTGAATATTTCGGAAATACGCCGTTTCCGTCTCTATGGACCAATTCGTAGAACCAATTTGTTCGTTTCAGCCTCACGTCGTCGCTGAGCGTATCGTTTTCTCGCCCACTCTTCAATATGTCTCAGGTATTTGAAAACATATCTATTGATATTGCGAATTCCTTCGCTTTTTCGACCATTTTCGCTTCGATACGCCAACTCCACCCCGTATCATGCCCACGCCTGGAGCTTGCCCCGAGACCGGAATTTAATCTCGTAAAAAGGGAGCTCGTGAGAGATAGAGACGACACGGGACGAGCTATGAAATCTGCGCGATATGACATTGATTATTTCTACGAATCGGACGCGCCGTCGAAAGCGTCTCCGCCAACGGTCAATACGTTCAATCCGCTGTCGTTCATGACGCGTATTTAATTAGCAAATTTTAATAGGGGAATTCGTTTTGAGAGGGGGAGGGAGGGGGGGAAAAGAATACCGCGGTACTGCCTGTTATATCGATCGCGTTTTTATTTTCGCAAATTAAACGAGAGGACATGACAACGCGCGATTGACGAGAACAAAGTGTCGTCATAAAAATTTCCTCGACTCTCCTCTCAATATGAGATACGTTATATATTTGTGCTTCCGCTCTATTTGCGATTAATTTACATTATTAATCTATAATACTATATTATTAATTCATATTAATTCTGCTCACGCATGACCAAATTTTAAGCGAAACGCTTTCCCTTCTTGCCCTCCCCCTTGCTGGGTGAGAGACGAGGATATAAAGTGTTCTAGTTTAATAAAATTATTAGCTTAATAATCGTACGGAAATATGAAGCTGTATATTTATGATAGCACGATATACGAGTATTCACCGCGTAGGAAAGTATTTTGCGCGCGGCAGCGGCATTAATTCAATTGCATCGGGACAGCAAATTCCATAATGAAAATATTTCACATTGTGATTAGAGTAAATACGGGCACAGAACTATGAATTAATCGGGTAACGAAATATAATGTACTATTATTTATATATGGTACATTGAGGTCGCGTATGCACTCGTCCGCGAATTATCGTTAAAAGATGGAAAATCGCCAAATTATTCGGCATATCCGTGGAATATATCGACAATTAATTGTACCAGCAGATATATTATATATATGTACACACATTATTTTATCCAATTGACAATATCCGCTCATGCTCTTTCCCATATCAATTTAACTTGCCGTAATTGAAGTCTCGCGTCCAGTTAATTTTTATTGAAAAAAAAAGAAACATAGATACACACGCGTGCGTATCCTGTCGCACCGTTCGTCGTTCGTCGAGGTTTTCGGCGCGTATCGGAATTTCATGGAACGAGTTTGACGAAATTGCGGACGAGTCAGCTCAATGGGGAAAATCTAAAACTTGGGACACAAGCACGTCCAACGTGAAAATAGATGTGTCAAGTGCGACACAAATACCTTCACCGCGCGCGAACGGCCAGCCGATAACCGCCTATTTTTAGTACTTATTTGCAGGCGTCCCGCGCATAATATCGATATTGCAATTTCTGCCGGCACAAGATACTAATAGCTGTTTTTCTGCGCATCTACATATCGATTCACAGACACATGCACGATGCAGAACGTAGTAAAGTACGTAGATAGAAGTGTGAGAAAATTTGTGTTTGTTAATCACATAGTTCGGAGAGAGAGAGAGAGAGAGAGAGAGAGAGAGAGAGAGAAATCTTCTTTTTGTATTTTCCTAGAATTGCGAGGAAAGATAATTGAACTAAAAACGGTGCGACGGGTCCTGCAACTGTTCCATCTAAATGCTAAAACAAGTCACTGCGACTACTGCACTCCGTGCAGTTCAATTATGAACAATTACGGCGAAATTGCATTCAGTAATTACATGTGTAATATGCGAATAACTTGTGTCTTTCCGATTGATCTCAGTGCAACTTTGCGTCCACAGCTTTCTCGTTTGAATTTCTATTGCAAAGGGAGAGAAATACAAATATCCTCAAAGTAGCATTTAGTTACGATAGCGAGTAATTTTCATAAATTTTCGACTGTAGAAAGTCTGCGTATTAACTTACTAAAGGAACTTTCACGTAATTCGAGTACGGTACTTTCAAAATTTTCGCAAGAGAATCCGATATCTGATTATAGTAAGCTTAAATAACAAGATATGCAATTATCATGTGCAAATTAAGAGATGGTTGTCAAAAATTTTAAAACACATTCCATAAATATATTTCGAAATTTTGTATCATAACTGTCAAATTCTTATGAATTTAAACATCAAAATATTATCTCCATACTTTCTGTGTTTTCGTATCTTCCACATTCCACGTAAAAATTCGAATGTCATAATATTATTTCTTTCATTAGAGAAAACATGGAAGACGGTTTAATTAGTTTGTTGAAAAAAAAGGATATTGTCGCATTCGGTGAAAGCATCCCATTTTCAGCAACGTAAAGTGCTTTCGGCTTTGATTTCATTTTACGATCTTTATAACGTGGAATTTTGTTGGGCAGGACGGTTTTCTAGAAAAAGGTTTACTACTTTCTTTAAGTACGCTAATTGCATTTTAACACAGCTCGTGTTTGTCAGATATTATTTTATACTTTCTCGCGACGTTTTTGTATTGCCTCTCGCCGTCCGCATATATTTTCGTTTACAGTCGCGAATCGCCGTGTTATTTTCTTATAAAAGATGTTTCCGTTTAATATCTTTAAAATGAAGTTAATGCAGTATGCTAGCTAAATTATATTGCTACGTGGTTGGGAATTTCGTCTCTCTGGTTAATTTCATCGAAAAATTTTATGTAAAACTTTGATAAAAAAAAAAAAAAAAGAATTTTTGCATCCAGATAGCCTTGTTGCAACGCGCTGCTTTTAGTCCAATTATCTCTCCATTGTAAAACTTTTGTGTACGTTACGCTATGTCCAAGTATATTGATGCCATGCATATCACTGAAATTTTGCGGGAGACCTAGCGTTTGTTTTACTACTCCACTCTGGTCTGGTTTATGGCGTCTACTATTATTTCAGTTTACGATCTCTGTTAAAACCGAGAGAGATTAGTATAGCTCCTCTGTAATACGAACTGTTACCAATTAAATATATATTGGCTCTATCGCTGTTGCAAGATGCATTATATTAACAATAGCGAGAGTAACTAACGTGATCTTTTGTTAGACTGTTTGTCGTAAATTGCGACATTAGTTCAAACTAACTTCAACGTAAATTTTAATGGGACTTTCCAATCATATTCAGTTTACAGTTACATGTTTGATAATGACGTCAGTATAACAAACTTCAAAATGGCAATATACACTGCATGGATGATACAAAACGTATATTATAATTTATCTACCAATATTATATATAATAGTTAAATTTTAACGAATGGGAAACTATTAGAATTAACAATTAAATTAACGTTAAAGTAAACGTTCTATTGACCGGACATGTATTTGTATATGTCCGAACATTTACACAAAGCTTTATTTGTTTGTGTTATTAATAATCTGAAATCCTATTTAAAATATAATAATATTATTTGTAATATAATATTAATATTAATTGTAATCTTTATATACGATTAAATTATAATATTGCAATAAAAAAGCATTTGAGAAATTATAATAATAATCAATTTTGTGTAAGTGTGTTCTCAACACAAATTCAAAAACAGAGTAATTCTTATTTGTTAAAAGAGGCAATCTTTGTGCAATTTAATGTGTTGTGGATTTATCTGGTAGTTTTATGTACACTGAGAAAAAAAAGTTGTTAACTTGACTAAATGCGTTTAGTTCGTAATGATTATTTAGTTCGAATATTTATATATTTAGATTAACAAAATCTTGTAATTTAAAATATATTATTTGTTTGAATTAACAAATATTTAGTTGAGTTAACAAATATTTGCTCGACAGTCCGTGACCGCTACATTTAGTTGAATCAACTAATATTTTTTTGAAACAGCAACTTTTTTTTCTCAGTGTAGCATTCTAGCTTATTCATTCAAAAGTGATTCGCTAGTCTGTTCATTTTTTCACTAGTATTCATTCACTCTGCGTTTTACACGCTCGATAACGCGTAAAACTGATGCGCAACTCTTGTTGCCGAAGTTTACGCGGTCCGACAGATATTCTGCGAATATCGGTGACGGTACTTTAAAAAGAACGATTGCGTAGCCAAATGCAACGTGCCGTTTTATTCATTCTTCAATTGACTTGTGAATCCATCGTTGCACACCCGCATACCGAAATACGCGCGGCTTTCTTCTCGAAATGAATATTTCTGTATGCCAAAGCACAATAGTCCCTCGCAATAGCCGGCATTTTTCGTAGTAACTCTGAAAGCTTATCCGATTCTGTTTCGGCAATCTGAACACCCATTGCCTACCTTCAATATTGTTGTTGTTCCACCCGTCGCGTTCTTTTTTTCGAGTTCCATTTGTGCTTGTCACGCACTGTCAAAAACACGTCCGAAATGAAATTTCTATCACGTTCTTTATTCCATCGAGAACATACATCCATTTTAATTTTACCTTCAGCCTTTGATTCTTTCCCCTTTTTCTTTTTATCTTATTTCACATTTACTTGTTCAGTATTGATAGTTGAAACCTGCATAGGAACAGACATTGTTTGATGTCAACGTCGCATGTGAATTTTAGAAGAGACAGCGCCAAAATTGTGCAGTATATTGTATTTATAATCTGTTTTAGATTCACGATTACGGTGATGTTTTTAAAAAAAATATTTTGACATTTATTAATATTTATAATTTCCATAAATAATAAAATTGTTGACTTATCTAACATCTGTCTAACAGAAATAGAAATAACGACCGTTGTGTGCGCATTATTTGAAAATGAATACTGCCTTCCTAGGATTTATGGCACGTATTCTGCGTGTCATCATATGTAATCTCGTGACAATTTCTCGTTTTCCTCTAGAACGAGCATCACGATCGATGTAACGTCTGTGATAATACGCCCCAATGGTCGCACTGTATACGAATTCGTCTCGACGACAATGTAGAACATTAAACCTTATCCGCTTCACATTTCACTTCAGGTCAACGATTTGATCTGTGCTTAATGATAACATTTTTGAAAAGATATTTTTGGGAAGCCTGGTTTATAGTAATTAATTTCTTTATAAAAGCTAATACTTTGTATTCGAAAGTACAAGTAAATCATTTAACAATACATCGCTACAACTTTGTGCGAGATATGAATAAGCCAATTAAAGAAATAGAAAAAAATTGAAGTGCAATTTCTGTCATGATAAACATATAAAACAGTATTGTGTCTCGCGCTCATACTCGTTCAATTTCGCTGGCCTTGCCAAGCTGTCGCAACAAAAGGCAATTAACTTTGTTACTTCGCTCCTCGTTGAAAGCTGCGCTTTCTCAATTTTCCCCTCACGGAGATTTCCGTTTAGCCGTTTGGGATGGCGTCACTATTAAACTTACTTTTCTTCTATCCGAGAGCGGACTAGAACCTGTCGGTGAGAGGCGGATATTGGAATCGCGATATTTTCATTCGTAAAAGTTTGAAAGCGAATATATACCTTCACATAGAGAAAAGTCGTTCGTTCGTGAGGCGGCATGTTCTGAAAATGACGTGACGTGGCACACAAACAAACTTCGAATTTTCGGATTAGCAAGATCGTTACCGCTAATATTCCACAAAACTTCGCGCACGCATTCGCGTTACAGGGTTCATTCGTATTTGAAACTACACGTGTACGTGCATGTCGCAATGTGTGACGAGACTTTATACGCGTTGGAGTTGTTATCAGTCGTGCCCATCTCTTTTTTTTTACGCGTGACATAAATGGCTAGCAACACACGCAGCCATAAAACATTTTTAGTGCGCCAATGAAAATCTGTATTCGAAGTAAAAAATTTTCGCGTTGTTCTGCACAATAATATTTCGATTTCGCAATAAATCACGATTTAGCGTAACTTCGTTTTGCTTCTCGATTCTTTTTTTTTTTTCAGAAAATACTACAGCCACGAAGTCGCCAAGAGATCTATAAAAGATTTCTCGTTTTGAAAATCAGGAAATAGTATTGAAAGAGCTCTTGTGCGAACGACACATAACGGTCGTAAATTGCGGTTTATGAGCTACGCTCCGATGTTCCTCTTTTGTTTTCGATTAACATTTTAAAATGCGCAACGCGCGCATCGCCGCACAAATTGCCATCAGAAAGGATCAACCGGGAAGTCCGCCAAGCAGACCAGGTCAATAAAGTTCGGCATAAAGATTGCGCATTTCCGGAGCACGTAAATTCGGTTCAGAGAGTCGTACACTCATTGCTAACATAATTGCATCGCGTCGCATGTCGTATGTACGTTTACTCGAACACAATATTTGCGTTCTGTCGGTCTTTGAGAGAGAACTGTACAATGGTCCTCATCCAAAGCATCGACCGCATGACGTCATGCCTGAAACGTGAATAAACCCGTTCGCGACGCAGCTTCCAGAATTAATTCGTCTCTTGCCATAATGACTGTCGAGCGTGTTGCGCATTATTCATCAAGACCTCCGACTCGATCTAAAATTATTTTAGCCCGCTTACTTGGAGTAAAGCAAGTTCCGTTTTGAAAAGATCAGAACTTTTAGATTTTCCCTTTCTCTCTCTCTCTCTCTCTCTTCCTTGTACAGGTTAAAATTTCTTGATAGATTTGCTGATCGATTGTATCACATTATTAAAAACTTTGATGACAATTTAAAATTAAGATTTCTATATAATAAAGTTATAATCAATATTTTGTTTATGATAATAACGAACATGATCAATAAATGATACAATTTTTCAATTTTTTTGTACTACGTGTCTTTAGCCCTAAGTGCTTAAATTTATCTTAATTCTTCTTTACTTCGAAACTTATCCTATTAATCCTCTTGAGAGCCAAAAAGCAATTAATTTTATACCCACTAAACTATATACTTTCTCTCGGACGTGAGATCTTAACAAGGCACTTTTAGCTTTAATTGAAATCATTTATCATTTATATGTAATTACATTTATTTATTCTGTGTTGAATAAAATATTCTTTCTACATTCAAAAACGACGTAATAAAAGAAATAAATTACATTTTTAACGTGTTGTCGCGTCTTGAAAGTTGGTCGAATAAAAATAGATTAATTAGTTGGAATTTATTAAATAATTAGTCCATAATTGTAAATTAATTAATCGAGTTAAACGGTTATTTTTTCCAGCACTTGAAAAAATAAACTTCAGAAAGCATCACTCTTTGGCATTATTAAAAGTAAATTCACGTTCGTTTGACGTCAGCGTATTCGATGAAATTCCTCGCTGCTTGTTTTGCATAGTGTCATTTTACATCGCATTAACGGGAAAATAACAGAGGAGGGTAATGAAGAGAACGCCGGCGCAGATTTTCTTGCGATCGTTTTTCTCCACCACCTTAATGGAGGACGCCGGGCGCGCAAGCACGAGATTATTTGCGAAACAGTTCCGGAGAACAGGAATCTCGTTATGACGTTTCTCGAGTAACACTTCGTTACTTTTGTACAGTGGGTCTCGGTCACGTATTTTCATTCGTCTTTTATTTAATTATTCTCACCCTTTTCCTCATTTTCTTCCATCCGAGTCTCTTCTGACGATGCGAATCTGCTCTCTCTCTCTCTCTCTCTCTCTCTCTCTCTCTCTCTCTCTCTCTCTCTCTCTCTCTCTCTCCTGCTCTCTCTCTCGTCGGGTGTATATAAGCCATTATTATTCCAAGAAATTTACAAAGCCGTCACTTAAAACCAGATGTGTAAAAACAAAAAGTTTTAAATGTTGTCCCATGTTGATTAGCAAAATTAATTTTTTCGTGCTTATAGTACAAAGATGTAACACGAGACAGTATTGGTCTTTTCACACTTTTGCAGCTGTAGAGACAATACGAGAATTGCCGGAATATATATAAAAAGAATTTTTTACCCGATCAAGAGAACAAATCACTGCATTTTGCGCAGAGAGAAAATTATCTGACAGTGCACGATAACTTCTTCCATCGAGATTTATTCCCTGTTAAACGGATTCACGGGACGACAGGAGCGAAACGCGAGCTTTCTCCGCACGGATTTTGTGCCCTTATCATGTCACGCCTCGTTACTATCTAGCAAAAGTGGATGAGCCGTAATCTCGTGCTGCAAGAAAACGGGGCTTGTGCCGTTCCGTTGCAGTCTCTTTGACGTTGCAGGTGTCATCGCGAACGAAGATAATACTAGGATATGCTCCATTTCCGCGGAAACTTGCTTATTTCTCCTCTTGCATTTCCAATGAGATTCACAGTATGCTTGGCCTTGAATTCATGTGCCGAGACGGCATTATTTCTGACGTAAATTCGGATTATCCATTTAACAAGGAATATTTAACAGAAAATTTGAAGACAATAAACGGAAGATTATACGTTACAAATTTTAAAATCAAACATTTTAATCACTCTTTTACGAATCCTTTGTGAATCTTAATGAAATATTATTGCAAAATTATTATTGGAATTGAATTTATAATTATTTATTATAATTAATTATAATTTTATTACATTTTATTAAAGAATTTATTGTAAGTATAAGTTTCTAAAAACGATCTTTTTATTTCCCACATTCTCACATCAGTCATTCTTTGTTATTCTCATATACATTATGCTTTACTTTATTATGTTACATAGGAAATTCTTGACTTGTGAGAATAATAAACTATCCGATTGTGAACAGAGAGACAGAATCCTTCTCACGTTATCATTCACACACATTAAAAATCTTTAACATTTTTATTGAAATATCATTTCCTCTCTCTATATATTTATTTTCTGTACATATTAATTTTATTAAATATCTCGTTAGAAAATGAGAAAAGTGAATAATATTGTACAGCAAAAGCAGAAATAAGAGAAATAATAATAAAAGAGAAGAGATTGAGAAGAGATTGTTAAGAATTAAAAAAATATAACATATTATATAGATTATATATAATAAAAGTTATTATTTAATGACATTGTTCCACAAAAAATACTAAAACGGCTTCGGTCATTTTCCATATAGTTTCTTGGATGCTGAATCCGGTTTCCAAATTGTTTATCACGTCACATATCGAATTTGAAAACCAAATTTGTATTCAGTTTAAAAAACTATGAAATTATTTGTCTCGATACCGTGTTTAAAAAAAATTATTTTTTGTGGAACAATGTAATCAATAAATAATAGAAGTTTCTATATTATAAATTTTAAAGGCTTAAAGGAAAAGATTTCTTCAATTGGTTGCAGTTATCGCGAATGTTCACGAAAAGAGAAAATATTTCAAAATGATAGAACGAGTTCTAAAATGATATCTAGCAGAAAGCCTCGTAGGTCGAGTTAAAAGGGAATCGTCGTTTACAGCTCTCATCGTTTGATGTTGCAGGTGTCATCACAGGCGGGGTGAGGCATCGTCTGAGCGGCGGTTCCGCGTCCGCCCTGAGCTACGGGGGCGAGAAGTACGGCAGAAGCGGAAGGTCCGGCGACGGTAGGACCGGCGGCGGTAGGGAGAAAGAGGATGACACCAAGAGTGCAGAGAACGTATCCAGAGGGGTTTTACCCTCGAGGCAGAGCCTCTTGGACCTCGTCAGCGGTAAATTCATGGGCCGACACACACCCACTCACCACTACTACTATCAGCAGCAGCAGCAGGTTGGTTACCGCCCGCGATCGCGCGATAAAATATTCGTTTCACTGACACACTCGCTGAGGAAACTCCCGAGCAGGACATTTTGCGAGTGAACTCGCCGAAATTGAGCACTTCCATAGTCGTCAAATATTTTCTCGAATCTGATTTTGAGTGGGTTTTCTATTTAAATCTATATATATATATATATATATGTATATTCTCAATATATATTGAGAAAATTGTTAGAATCAGCTAGAAACAAATTTTCCTTAATTATAGAACCTTTTTCTTAAAGATTTCTAATCATTCTCATAAAGTTATTAAAATGTAATTTAATTTCTCTAACAAATAAATTCTATAATGCTCGCAATGCAAATATATTAAGTTATTTCTTGAAAGAAAGAAATCCCTTGAAAATAAATAATGATTATGGATAAATTTACATTGTTAGGTACCCGACATTGCGGAAAAATAACGAAAATGAGAACGAAAAAAAGGACGGTGAAAAAATAAGAAAATAGAGGAAAAATCTCTAGCTAGGCTTAACCAGCTAAATGTTTCAATAAGAGATTATAGAGGTAAAAAAAGTAACCGGTATTATATTTATTTTCGTAAAAAGCGTCATGTGTGTGTGTGTGTGTATGTGCTCTGAGTTTGTCAGGACAAGCGAGTTTAATATTAAACTATTCAACATGAAAAAAATTTTTTTTAACAATCCTGCGAGTAGATAACAACGTTCGCAACATCCGGCGAACGTTCATTTCATTATGCACTACAACCGTATACGAGCCATACCTTCAAACATTGCACGAATAAACCAATGTGGAAAATACGAGGATCTCCGAGAGATGAAAAATAATCAGAACGGTTATATCGCAGTCAACAATTAAGCAAAATACGATGATATATTAAACAACAGATATAGACTGTGGTCGTACAAGAAATGTCGAATTTCACTAAAATTAATTTCAGAAAAATTAATTATATTGATGACCAATTATTTTTTCTAGTAAATAAAACTAATGATCATTTGTGACGTTTCGTATATTTTTTCACGGCATATTTGTACTGCTCATTTATAAATGTGGTATTACTAAATATTGAATATACATTTATATTGTATATTTGTGCAAAACTCTATAGTCATTGCATTTTTGAATATAAAATATGTCGTAAAGTACGTGGAAAGAACGATTTTGCTGCACTGGCAAACTATACTAAATTTTAATAAATCATTTGTTTAAATTGTATCAACTAAATATTTATTAAATATAAAGATATAGTCATGTGATATAAAAATTAATAATTTGTTTTAACAATTATTTTTATTTGAATAAATATTTATTTAATGTAAATTTAATTGGTACTATTCAAATAAATATTTATTAAAATTTAGTACATTTCTGTCTTAGTGTAAGGTATCTAAAAATATGGTATAGATACAGATTTAAAAATAATTTCGTTAGATTATCAAAATAATTATGTAGTAATTTCAAACATGATGAGTAATACTACGAAGTTTTGACTCAAGTTTCTAGTTTAACCATCCAACTATATAACTATTTTGATTGTATAATAAAAATTTTTTTTAATTTATAACTAAAATTTTAGGCCAATATTCATAGATGATTCTTATATTTAAGTTTGTCTTCAGTACAAAAGATTTTAAGATGTTACCAATCAGAGAACTGTATTAGCATCTTAAGACTGTACTTAAAAACGAGCTTGAAATAAGGAATTTGAATACCGGCCTTCAAAACCACTCTTTTCGTGTAATATAGTGTCATGACTCTTCATTCTAATTGGTGTAGGTGTAT
Organism: Trachymyrmex cornetzi; assembly: GCF_001594075.2. NCBI lineage: Eukaryota > Metazoa > Arthropoda > Insecta > Hymenoptera > Formicidae > Trachymyrmex > Trachymyrmex cornetzi. Next base: position 1,869,480 of record NW_017295730.1, on the reverse strand, counting down.
TCTGTGTCGCAGCGATACTTCAGCTCGTCACGGGATTCGCTTCAGGGGGGATACGTGAATCGGGGGGCGAGCGAGCTCGATCTGAGTCGCAAGCCGAGAAGAAGGGACCACCTAAGGGGCAGATTCAAGCTGCCATATACAGTTGCGCTCACGTCCTCGCGTGACCAATCGCATCTCCACACACCGGCATCAGTCAATCATCTCAGCAACAGTAGCTGTAACGGCACTGAAACGTGAGTATTTCATTGGCGAATAATTGCGGGCGGATTTCAATTATCATCGGATATCAAGTCTCGTTACTTCCAAAGCTATTCTTTTTCATACTTCGATATTGAGAAAAACGGGTATTCCAAGAAAAATTCAATTTGATGCTAATTTTTCTTCTGTAGGAGGTCAAATTCGCGATGAAAGTTCAAGAAAATGAATATAACGAAGAAATCTGCGTAGTGAAAGATCATAAATATTCAAGTGACTTCTTGGAGGCTTACCGCGGCGGTGTTTCTTGCATTTCTAAAGATCGCTTAATTGTGCCACGGGCTTTTTTAAACAGAAATATCTTCGTGACGGAATTGTCGGAAGCAAAATTGCGGGAAAATCTTTTCATGAATATAGGAAACTTGTTTTTAAAATTTGTTGCAAAATCGCCTGGCGCGTACAAAATTGCGCGGGATTTTTTTCCGTGCTGTGAACATTCAATACTTCCACCATCGTAATTTTTCAAATTGATACGCGAATTCTCGTACACGGTACAAACAGTAACGGAAAAAATGGACAGCCGTGTCGCGGAACGCGTCCAGGGACAAAAGTAATTAATCAACGTACGTTGCATTGAATTACTGTCTCAGGAGGTACACGGCGCAACAACAACAACAGCAACGCGGTAGTAGAGGCTATCCCGGGCAACCTGGATCGAGGGGTTTTCGCACGGGTGCGCCAAATTGGTCCTTCATCTTCGATCCTGCGGGACGTCTCTGTTACTATTGGTCGATGGTGGTTTCTCTTGCCTTTCTTTACAACTTCTGGGTGATCATCTATAGGTTTGCCTTCCAGGAGATCAACGGTTAGTCCGCAATGATTTACGACTTCCTTCGAATTTTGTAAACCCGCTTTTCATAAGGATTTAGAAATTGAAAATGCGAATCGAAAGTACATTAGTTTATTTTCTTGAGAAGCTCGTTATTTGTTAAATTATGGAATCACTTGTAAGAGAATCTATCATTTTATGTCGAGTATATAAGCAAGATCTGTATTTAAATATATTTTAATAAATATAGAACTTTTGATAAGCTGTGATTCGTATAAATAACGTTCCTACAAGCACGAGAAATTATTAAATTATCCTATGATATGTATTTATACATATTCTTTAATTTATCCATGTGAAAACGGTCCAAAGTGAATTGCTTGTAATGACATTTCATATTCAAAAGTTTTGAGAAATTTTATTAAACGAATTAGATTTTTGTTAAAACGATTATAATGTTTACTTTAACTGGATATCAAAGCGAGCAATAGCTCTACGATTTATAAAACGATATACGAATTAAAACGCACATATATGAATTAAATTATAGAAATAAAGGCACCACTGAAATATTTTATATATGCAGACCATTGTAGAAGCTTTTTCCCAATCACGAGTACAAAAAAACGGGTTAAATATAATAGCGATCAATACGAAGGCATCAATAGCCTTTCGACCGATAACCTATTATAACTGATTGAAAATGAAGAGATTTTAACGAATTCAGCAATGTAGAAAAATTTATACATAAAAGAGAAACATAAAAAATCGATTTAACTTTAAAAAAATTATCAAGCATTAAGGATTAATCAATATTAATTATAAATATCGCATGTTGTACATATTGAAATGGGTATTGTTTTGCTTGCGAATGCAGGAGAAACCCGTTGGGTGTGGTTCTGCCTGGACTACTTCTCGGATTTTTTATACGTGCTCGACATAATATTTCACATTCGAACGGGATACTTGGAAGATGGCGTGCTGCAAACCGACGCCACGAAATTGAGAAATCATTATACGAACAGCACCACGTTTTACATAGACATCCTGTGCCTGCTGCCCCTCGACTTTTTATACTTATCTATAGGATTTAACAGTATGCTGCGAAGTTTTAGACTCGTAAAAATTTACCGGTAATTTTCACTCTTTTCACTATCTTTTTACGATTATATTCTAATTTATTAATTAACTGAGTCGATTTTAAATGCCAAATTTATGATGACATTATCTTGTGCAATATTTCATTTATTGTATTTATAATGTAATATATTCATTTATTGCATTTATAATGTGCTATATTCTAACATATTATAAAAATTATAAATTTAATGCATGACGCATGATTTGAAAAAAATTTGGCGCGGAATTAAGTGGAGCGTAACGAATCGAAATATTTTTTGCGAATATTTTTTACATATTTGCGGAATACAAAAAAGTTTTTAACTCATGAATATTTCATTTCCGTTTCAACATTTGTATATGTACACTCTAAATTCTGTAGAATGGAATCTCACTTTAAAGAGTGAAAATTGAGCTAGTCTTGAAAAGAGTGGCTCAATTTTCAACCTTTAAGAACTTCCACTCTTGAAAATAGAATTCACTCTAAAAGTTTTAAAGAGTAACACTATATATATATATATATATATATCTAGTCCGTTCCGAACATTAAAGTCATTGTTGTGAATTTCTTTTCTTGTTTTGACTCCTGTGATTGACTTTGAATGTACAAGTGTAAAAGTTCGGATTTCTTCTCATGGAACAGCAATGAGTGCGACGCGACGTATTTAGAGTAAACCCAGATTGAAAAGTATTGCGAAAGTTTACGTGTAACAGTAATGCTGATCTTTCGCACGTGAACGTTTACACTCCGATGCAAACATCAGCGTTCCGGATGTATCACAAAAAATATGAACAAATGGGTCGTGTTGTATCTCAATATTATCCTTTATTGAGCAACGTGCGAAAAAAATGTGGCCTTTTTCGTACTTATCAGCGCGATATTTCTGCCTCGACGATTTATATCGGTAAACAACATTTCATAAAATTCGATTTTGTCAGAACCGATAATTCACCAATGGCACTAGTCTATTTATTTCTACATAAATGTGTGCATACCTTACTCTCATCTAACGTTGACATTTTAAACATGAGATATGTATTAAGCAAACGGAACTCGGAATCGATGGCCACATTTAATGACAAATGATGGCATTGAGAACATGAACTACTTATATATAACATGGACATATTTACGAAGACCGACGGTAAAAGGGATTGAAATTAAAGAGAGGACAAATGTAATATGGCAAACGTAATAATACATTCCATTTAACGCTCCCAGCAATTTCGCAAAACCATCAATCATGATCTCATATTGACATAACGATCAGTATAGATTGAGTTCATTTAAGTTTGGATGAAAATGAAATTAAAAATGATAGACTTCTGTTTTTCTCTTTCGGTGTTTTTCACACTGTAAATTATCGATCGCAATCGTTTTAATCGTGGCTCCCGACTGTGCCGTAAATCGCAAAATTGCGCGGACAACGGAATCTGGCCGCACTCATAAATAATAATTGAAAAAAAAGGATATAAGAGCATATTTTAACCTGTTGAAGGCACAAGCTCGAGCCTTTCTGCCGTATGCGCGATGATTAAAAACACGTTCGTCTCACGTTCGCTCCACGTGATTCCTGCCGCCGAATATTCTAAGAGGAATCTCGAAATTTATCGCTCCACGACCACTGGAATTTTAGCCAATTTTCTCAACCCGTTTTCTCTATCTCTGATATAGGTTCTGGGCGTTCATGGACAGGACCGAGCGACACACGAACTACCCGAATCTGTTTCGCTCCACCTCCTTGATACATTATTTACTAGTGATCTTTCACTGGAACGGGTGCCTCTATCACATTATTTATAAGAACAACGGCTTCGGCAGTAAGAACTGGGTGTTCAGCGATTCCGAGACAGCGGACGTTGTCAAGCAATATCTGCAAAGCTACTACTGGTGCACTCTTGCCCTAACGACCATCGGTGATCTACCCAGGTATTTACTTATTTATTTATACGCCGACGTTACATGTAAATATGTTATATGAAATATGTTGTACAGGAAAATTTTGCGCAACGAACATATCGTTGACATATTGAGACCAGACATTTTTCAACGCTCGAAAAGCCTCATAAAATTCTCCTATTTGCATATGCAAACTTTTATTCATTTAAGTAAATTTTATTCATGCTGTTTTGCTTTCATACGGCAAGATACATTTGATCTTGTAAATAGTGTATGAAATGAAATATGGGATGCGGTAAGTTTGTCCTGGAATACAAGGGAAATTTGGTTATTTCAGTCGCCACAAAACAATATTATGCAACAATTTAAACAACAGTTCCTTCGTAACCTGCCAAGTCTTGAATAAATCCGAGAATTTCTTTCGAAAACGTCATGGAAACTCGCGAGAATATTTTTCGTATTATTATGATTTATTTAAAAAAAAAATTATATTTGTTCTCAGATCAATACATAATAAAAGTATATAAATCGTGTACGTAGCTACAAGAAATAATTTTTTTCGCTTGCACGGAATGCAAGCAATCCTGATTCGATTCCTGGCCAAGGTAATATTTTCGCAATTAAATTATATTTACAAATTTTGTAATAAAATTTTTCTAAGGTGTCTATGAGCAACTTAATTATTAAATTACTTGTAATGTTAATTACTCCTATTACAATATAAATAATATCAATTCTTTTCGCTCGTATAACTTATAATAAATTAATAAATAGTACCCAGGTCAAGACATTAAACGAGCTATAGTTAGGTGTACTAAATAATATTTATTAATCACAAATTATAATTTTCCGACGATAAGTTTCAATGGTACGTTTCGACTATACTTAGTCCTCATCAACCGCAGAAATATTATGAGGACTAAGTATAGTCGAAACGTACCGTTGAAACTTATCGTCGGAAAATTATAATTTGTGAGTAATAAATATTATTTAGTACACCTAACTATAGCTCGTTTAATGTATTGACCTGGGTTTTAATATTTATTAATTAATTACTCCTGCTTCGGTTTAGGTGTGTTTTAAAACTAACAAATAATTGACGCACAGTTAGTTTTTGAACTGAAAATTGTATAAATTCACAAAAAAAATATGATTAGGCACAAAGAGATACTTTGATCGAAGATAGCCTTTTTCACTTATACGAATTTTTTTCCGTTTTAATTTTATATCCACATTTCCCGCGTGGTATTCCTACGGGTTCACTATCATTAACCGCGTATAACATTCCGCATGTAATTCCTCGTATTCACGCAATGATACCCTGCATGCAGTTTAAATATAAAAAGCGATGGACAAACCACCACCGCGCTATTCTGTTATAACTCTGCATCGCGACGCTAGACCTCACAAAACGTAGCTCTGATAAAAATCGATGACAATATGTATGCAAAATATTTAAACCACCCAAATAAAAGAAAACCACTAGAAAAACAACCAAATAACCGATAACCAAATTGATAAATTTTTTGCGGTATTTAGATTCTCTCTGCGATGCAGCGTCGAAAATGCATTCATACCAATTATATTGCGATTTTCCTCGATATCTGACCAAATTTCAGTTATGTATTTCACAATTTTGAAACCTTCGCGATATTTCAATTAGAAAGATGTTTGTAAACGCAGAAAAGCTCATAGATATCTTTTCCTAGTTGGACTCTTAAAAACTGTACGAAAAAAAATCAGCATGCGCAGTGCAAATAAATAAATCCAATATTTTTATTAGTATATTTAAAATTAAGAAACTCGTGCAAAAAAATAAGAAAATGCCGAGGATATTTCCGCGTCGAGCAATGTTTATAATATTTGTTAGAAATATTTCTATTCAAAGATAATTTTTATTTTCTATTAAAAACGACGGTGAGAATGATCATTTAATAGAAATCGTCTAATAGAGATTGAAGAGAGTCATTTTATGATATAGTCGAAGAAATGTACTTCTATTCTATATATTCGTGTAAATTTAGGAGCACTTATAGGTATAAGGTTGTCCTCTTAAATAAAAATCGTTCAATTGTCGCGTGAAAACCGTGGAAATGAAAAATGTAAGCCGAGCAATATTAACCGAGCACTTTAATATCTCGAATATTTTTTCCTTTTATTCTTTTCAGGCCGAGAAGTAAGGGCGAGTATCTCTTTGTGATTGGTCAACTGTTTTTCGGTCTGCTGCTATTCGCAACGGTGTTGGGTCACGTCGCAAACATCGTCACTTCCGTCAGTGCAGCGCGGAAAGAGTTTCAGGGTGAGTCCATCAATTCAAGTTCCTCATATGTGTATCTCTTTGCATTAGCTCGCAGGTCGTACTTTAACTTTTTATATAAGCAAACGGAATTCGTTCGACGAAAGCAAAGTAAAACCGTCTTTTTTTTTTATGTACGACAAGCGTCGATTTTTATTACGACGCGTTCGAATCCCCATCGTATTTTATGAAACTTTATTTCGCTGCCACCAGTATCGTAAGAAGCGAAAAAGGAAACTCACGAAAATATTCATCTCTTGGCTCGTGACTGTAAATAATTCGGCACACGTGATACGTTTTTACGGCGTAAAATGCGATTTACGATTTCCACTTGACGCATAAAATAAGTCGCGCGAAAGTTCACAAAGTTCATACGCTACGTTCTACGCGACGGTGGCAATTAAATACTAAAGTGCGCGAATAAGCTAAATCAGAGCGCGCAGTATAAATAGCATTAGCATGAGTCTTTAATCAGATTTCATTTATGAGTTAACTTGCCGCGCAATACGTAAAGCTAAAAGAAATCGCATGGATACAAAAAACAATATATGTATCACCGTTAAATATAAAAGTTTAATACAATAAACGAATTACTTTAAATTCGTGAAAACACACGGTGATTTATTTAACGCATTTACAAATTAAATTTACAATATGAAGTAGTAAAACGGATCGGAACTTTTATGCAACTAAATAAGTTTTTGTAACAGATTTGTTGTATCTCTTGTATTTGAAGCATACAGTAAAATATGACCTCATCCCTTTTTGCCAAGTCGTTCGAATTACAGCTTGGCAACCTGCCATGAGGGATCGTTTCCCTCGCCCCTTCGGATTTCCCGAACGCATTCCATCGCGCATGATAAATAACTGCATTTTCAATTAAAGCCGAGCAGGAAATAGACACTTCGTTCCGCGTCCAAGCCCCGTTTTAATTGCGCCGCATCGCAGTTTCGCCGCGTCCGCATTTCCGCCCTTGCACCTTCGTTATTTCACGACTCACCGGGTTGCTTTCTGTACCCTGCTATCCCCACAAAATGCGCGATTCGATGGTGCGTTCTGGCATAAAAGCGGGCGCATAGTAGCGGTCACTTCTACCCGAGAATACTGGCACACTGTACACTCGCTCCATCGCGCATTTTCGTTTCCCATTTATATCTTTCAATCGGTTGTCAGGTCTCGATATTCGTCCGATAAATATATGTTTCTCTCATTTCTTCATTAATGTTACGTAGCAAAAAATTGCGCGAATGAATACGCTTGTCTACATTTACATTTGTTCAAAAAAATGTAATAATTTGCCCGAATGACCATAAAAAATAATTACTGCACATTACAACTCTTAATTACTACGAAATTATTTTTTTAATTCAACTACATATGTTATATTTAGTAAATTTTATTTCTCTTACTGCAGTAATTATTTTGAAAAATTAACAGGTCTTAGTAATGGCAAGAAAGTTATATGAGATGAGATAATTTAGAGATCAACATAATAATTATTTTTTTAATTGTTTTCTTCATTCATTAAATTATCTCATCTCTTTTTATTCAATGTTAATAATTTTTGGTACGCAAGGTATTCCACTCCTACCTCATAATACTTTAATTGTGAACTTTGGAGATTAATTAGAGTAGAAAATCCGAATATGGAAATGCTACAATTACAACAATTTTTAAGTTACAAACAATTAAAATTATTTTTATATCTTCAATGATAAAATAAAATTTATTTTTATTTGATAGTATACGATAGAATTATATATATATAATTTATATTCATTACTTCTCAATCTTTATGTCTTAAAAGAATCAAAATTGTGAATTTAATAAATTAAGAATTCAAGATTGTTCTTTTTTTTCCCGACAATCTCATTTAATTTTCTTGATTTGTTAAAATCATAAAAATAAGTTTTTAAAATTATGCAAGACGACGAAATTTTGAGAAAAGTAATAAATGTTATTTTACAATGAACTTTTTTCGATTGCAACAAAAGTAACTCTTATTTCTCAAATAAACATTAAATGCATTGAGCGATAATAGATATATTAATTTAAGATGTAAAACGCAAAATATCTACGTTGAATATTCTATCTGCTGAATATTTTAAACGTTATTTGTTAACGGTAACAATTCGATTGGTGCGCAGCCTTGGTCTTTGTTTTTAATGGCGTGATTGCGCGCTTCGTAAACAAAGCTACCGCTACCGCATGACGCGCTATCATTCGGACACCAACTGTCGAACGAAGAGGTTGTAGATTCTGTTTCATATTTCGTTCTCATATTCTTTGAAAACTGATCGCGATAAGTGATAAAAAAGTATTAATTAATTCCCGTGATATAATAATGATATATCTATTGGGACGAAGGCTATCTATACCGAAAGAATGTTTCGCGTGATTTAGTCTTTCGAAATAGCAATCGAAATAATAGTAATGCGAGGATCATAAATTACTGTTCTATTGTGCAGTTTACGGTGTAATTATTCTTTATTCTGTGATACTAATGGATCAATTCTAAACAGAATCGTAAAGTTCGTGTGTGTGTGTGTGATTTGTTAACCCTCAATATACCTTTGACTTAGAGCACCTGGTCAAATACCGGTCTCTTTTCTATTCCTAAAAACGGTTAGGCATCTAGAGAACAAGTTTTAGGCGTTGCCGGCCTCAATTCGTGCATATCCTTTAACTTGAATAACTTCGAAATTTACCTTTGGGTCACAAATAGTTCATAGTGTGTACAAAATGTACATTTTTTGTAACTAAAAAAAATTTTAATTTTTTTCTTTATTTTCAATTAATTCTCATTTGTATTGCGGGAATATATCACGAATTATTAAAAAAATAATTTAACCCTAGAACAATTTATAGTCATTTATGCATATTAAAAAAACATTATTTTCAGATTAAATAACTAAATTTTTTGAATAGCCGACACTTGAATTATTTTTTCTTTTGTAGTTTGGAATGTCAACTTTAAAATATTGAAACATATTTTTGCTTTAAATATTTTTGTTTCATTTCAGAGTTTTACATTTTTGTATGAAAAAGTGCATTTTTCTCAATTTTGTTAACTATATTTAGTTATAACAATTTACACACAATTTGTTATAAATATACGACTTTACAAATACTTTCTAAAGATATCAAAACACACATAAAATTTTAATAGTTTTTACAAAGGGGTAACCACTAGCTAAAATATTGTCCCACAGATTACATGATTTCATCTGACTACAAATAATTTTTTTCACTACTATGAAGTAATTTGGTAAAATATACGATTTTATTTAATATTATACAATGATTTCTCGTGGTTACATATATAATTATCGGATTATACATAGAGATTTTATATAAATTTTATAATGATTTCGAGGATTCTGAACCACGATTACATTAAGTGGTTACCCCCTCGAGTTTTTATATATTTTATAAAAGTAACGAAAATCAATCCAGAACTCAAAAGACTCAACGTGTGTAATAAGGGTATCGAAAACTAAAACGTGTACTAAGGGGTAAAATCATGAAAACAATTTCTTAAAATTATGCAAGACGACAAAAATACTAGAAAAGTAATAATAAATGTTATTTTACAATGAATACTTTTTCGATCGCAACAAAAGTAACTCTTGTTTCTCGAATAAATATTAAAAACATATTGAGCGATAATAGATACATATATTAATTTAAGATGTAAAACGCAAAATATCTACGTAATATTCTACCTGCTGAATATTTTAAACATTATTTGTTAACGGCAAAAATTCGATTGGCACGCAGCCTTGGTCTTTGTTTTTATAACGTGATTGCACGCTGCGTAAACAAAATTACCGGCATCGCGCGACGCACTATTCGGACACCAACTGTCCAAATGAGGAGGTTGTAGAACATACTGTTTCATATTTCGTCTTATTCTTTCAAAAATTGATCACGATAAGTGATAAGAAAACATTAATTAATTTCCGTGATATAATAATGATATATCGGGACGACGGCTATCTATCGCAAAAACATTTCACGTGATTTAATCTTTTGAAATAGCAATCGAAATAATATTAATACGAGGATTATAAATTACTGTTTTGTTACGCAATTTGGTGTGATCATTCTTTATTCTGTGATACTAATGGGTCAGTTCTAAGCATCAGAATCGTAAGGTTCATAACTTGTTTTCATAGAAACTTACGATTGGAACTTGTATAAGAACTTATGACTGGAATGCTTATAACTTGATGCAATACCCTTACAGACAGCTTCTTGCTAGCCAATGAAATTTACGAGAAATCGTAGATATTTACGAATGATCGTATGTCTTACGGTACGCATAGAATTACAACTCCAGTCATAAATTCTTACTAGTTTTACGAGAACAAGTTACGAGCCTTACGATTCTGCTTAAAAAATTGACCCATAATTCTAATATCGTTCAAATTTAATAATTTAAACTTTCCGTAAATTTTAAAATTTTAATGTAATCTATCTATTAATTGTTATCTTAATTGTTATCTAATATCTATTAAAGATCTATTACCATTTCTCTGGATTGTGGTAGAACAGAATAAGCAATTACCGAATGGCTATATGTATTATTTCTTTTATATTGTTTTACTGAAATATTATATAGTTTGATATTTTTCGGAATACATAAATATAAAATTAACATAAGGCATGTTGTGCCTTACAAATATTTTATATATCGCATTATTGTCTCTTGAGACTCAATCACGATAAGTACGAAAAGCAGAACTATTTCCTATAAAAAGAGGTTATCAACGCGCGTAATTTAATTGCCTTTAATTAACCTCGCTATGACGGTGAAATAGCTATTACTCAAAATTTTTAACATTAATGATTCGAATACGGAACGAATTGACTTCGAAATGAGCAATCAGAATACGTTTAACTGGCAAGAACAATCGTAATTTATTTCGTGCTTTGATATATATTTGTCAATTGTGTAACGAAATTTTAGCGTCTATTTACGATGATTATTCGAGATTCGCCTCTGTCTTCCGAAATTCACCTCTTGTGCTAATTTACCTTCGAGAGTGTCGTGCAAAGTGTCGCACGATCTTAATTAAACGTGTTCTCGCGAGTGTTGTGTGAGTGCAGTGAAGCTATCTGAGAGGAGGAGGAGGCCTAGGAGAGACATCATGCAACGGCGGAACAACCCTGGAGTAAGTAATTTACATTATTTATTATTTTGTTTGTTACTTTGGAATTATTGAATTTCTTTTATCTTATAATTTATGTAAGAATTAGAGAAAAGCTTTTATTTATAAAAGTTTATGATTAAGAAAAAAAAAATATTTTTTGGGAGAAATTTATGTGTAGTTTACTTCATTAAATCTACTTAATCCTCTGGGAACCGGGTGGGGTGTGACATACCTCAGCAAGATGAATTTTTATAACTTCCTAAAAAGTACCGCGTGCATGTTGCCGGTTTCATGCAACTGAAGAGTGTGTTGTTACCAATCATACTAAATTCTAGTATATTTATGATGAAGTATGGCATGGGATGTGAGATATACCCACATATGATCCATGTTGATTTTCCATCTGGTTCGTAGAGGGTTAAAAAAGAAACAGACGAAATATTTAATGTACATAAAATATAATTACTTTTTTATTAAATATTAATATTTGGGCGCTGCCATAATCCAGATTTTTTGTTTATATTTTGCAGATTAAAATGGTGATATAACTCTACTGCTGCGCATCGTATGGGTGAGTGAGAAAGTACGCTTTATTTTATTTTTAAAGGCAATAAATCCGTGAATATTATAACAGAATGGAATAGACTTGAGAATAGATGTAACATTTCACACTCCCATTGCCTTTGTGTACGAACGGGCTAGGGTAGATTAAAGCAATATTTACCCTGGATTACATGAAAGCATTTGATGATTTACTGTGCATACAAGAATGCAAGCTTGCAAAGCTCTAAATAAATAAGATTTTCGAGCTGTTAAAGAACATCATTAGAAGATATTATATGTAATCATTTTAAATAGCACGTGTATTATAGTCCATAAATTTTCAAATTCATTGCTTACATAAATTGTGAAATATATAAAGTATTATATAAAATATATAAAAAGAAGAGAAAGAAGCAAAGTAAAATTATAAGCAAAAATAAAACGCAAACATTTTAAAAATATAAAGCTTTATTTGATTTTATGTCTCTCATGATGTTCATATTATGTGGACGAGAAGATTAAAAGAAAGTTTATTATGTGTATTTATTCAAAATAAAAATATATTTATATGAAACGTATACAGAAAAATCGTTAATATGAAAATTACATTTTACCTCTCTTTCATTTCCCTCTTTCTCGAGTAATTTTTGAGGCTGCATTTGACCTCTCTTTTTCCAGGATTAAATATGTATGTATTGTTGCAAAAAAGCATTATATTTCAAGACTTTTTTAGTATGTATACGTCACAAGTATAAATGACAAGAAATAATTTACAATTACTGTTTATTTCAACTATTTATTACACTATTAAAAATAAAATTTTAACTTATAGACGTATAGTGAACTTTCTGAGACATGCAAAAATGTTAAAATTAACTTTTTTTTTATTTAAAAATGCATGTCTTAGAAAGTCCACTATTCGTCTTTAAGTTAAAATTCACATTTTATTTTTGACAATGTAAACGTTAAAAAAGCTATTAATCAATATTTGGACTGTATCTTTCTAATTTTAATTTTATTTAAATTTGTCGTAGTTTATTTATCTTTTATTAAAAAATGAAATATAATTAATAACAATAAATAAATTTTTATAACAAATTAAGTATAATTATAATGAATAATTATATGTGAATATTTATACCGTACCATATTAATCAATTCCAGTTTTATAATTCGAAGACAACCTAGACCTTTTTATATTAGGATTTTGAAATTACTATAATTTGATGTGTGTATTCCTTTTTCTACCTAATTATTAGTTCCCAGGACATTATATTGAAGTATCATATAGTGATTGTGGAATCCTTTTTGCGTATGTGTAAATACAAAAATGTGTATCGATTGAAATGATAGAATGACTGGGATGAGCATATTGATCGTTTAATTTAACACGTTGAATTGCTTCTTTGAAAACATTAGCGCGTAAATCGAAATGCATAATTACGATATATTGCTCGTATTAATTATACATGTATAAATCAGTATAACATATAATATTCTCGAAATAACATTGAAAGGTATTTAGCAACATTGTTTAGTCCGAAATTTCCTCTCCTAACTAAATATACAGAGTGTATAAACGACAGGTCGTACCTAAAGAGTTAACATTAATCGAATTCACACGAGTACTCCCGAGTTAACACTTTCCTTCCGCTAAACGGTAGCGCGACGGGGCACCATTACGACAATAACCATCGACGATCGTAGTTTTCCTTGGCATTGTGCCGCACGAGATACGCCAGAACCGTGAAAGATATAACCAAGAGACCTTCCATTGTACAGATAAGCTCCTTGTGGCGTTGTTCGATTACCGTAAAGTACAGGATATTTACTACGATATTTCGTGGTGCGTTACTTTATGGCTTTATATTTTCTGTTTGAAGATGAAAACATGTCTTATTTCATTTTCTGTACATTATTAAACATACGTACTTTATTTCTATTTTTTCCAACGGTGTCAGACGCAAAATAATATCCTTTGCAGTCGTCTCATAATCATTAAAATAATATCTCTGCCTGTCTTATCCAGGATACCGCGTGTTACTTCATTTTTATACATAGCACGTCATTAAAAATAATAAGAACGTTGAAATATATATAAGACGTCAGTTATTTACTCTAGTACTCATATTGTGTCTTCTTTGAGGATTATAATATTTTTTTATGTTTCTTTTTTACACTATATATATATCTTAAAACTTAAATTTATATATGGAAAAAGCACATTACATATCCTGATAACAGAAAATAAAAAATATGAAAATATCATCTGTTGTAATTAGGGATTTTATTTCATCAACTAAGATCCTCTTTGGAAGGTTTATAAATCCCTTGACCCTCGTAGAACAAGAGAAGCCGACAAGATCGATTTTTAATGACAGTCTTCAGGGATCGTTGAGAATCCGGAACGCGTTCTTTGCGAAAAATTTTCTTGACGTAATGACATAAGAATTTGACGAAAATTAATATCTGAGAAAATTTAATTTTAGTTTTAATACTTGTGTTTCTCGTATTAGACTTGTTAAACGATAGTTTTAAAAATTAAAAATTATATGAATCACAATAGTGAGCGCGATATGCAAAATTTTGTTGCGTTTGTACATCACGATTCTTTTTAATTTTTAATACTATCTTAACTTTTTAATACTATCGAAGTTTAATCGAAATGTCATTTGTTGTAGACACTAGAAAGAAATTAAATTTTCCTATATAACAGAAAGAAACTAAATTGCATTTTCATTGTACTTTGAACTCTGACAGCGACAAAGTGGGTAAAATGCTGTGAGACGATGACATATTTGACAACTTGCAAAGAAGTTATACATGCGATAATTACCTGTCTATCGTTAAATATTATTACTTTTTGTAACGTCAGTATATTATTTATTGCTTGTTATAACGTCAATACACATCATCGTATCACGAATAAATAAAAGCAAGTAGCAAGAAAAAATATAGCTTTTCGTGATTAACGTTATAAAATGTATAAAAATTACGGAAGTAGTTTTAAAAGATTATTTTATAAACTCAAAAATTGTCTACTCGTAATTGTATAAATTTTTTTCTTTTATATTTTTCCATATATTTTTTCCCACTATAGGAAAGTTTCAAGAGAAATATATGCAATAAGAATTTAATTCATAACTGTGATAAAATTGTATATGCAAAATTTGATTAATTTATTTTATTAATAAACGCTGTTAGTAGATATCACAAGAGCAACTGTAACCCAATCTCTCGAGTTAAATAACATTTTGTTATTTTTAACTTAATGTGTGTGTGTGTGTGTGTGTGTGTGTGTGTGTCAAAATGTAAATCAGTCCATTTCTGTTAGTTTCGAAGTAAACATCCAATTAACGTTCACATTAACGTATGCATTTAGTAAATAATAAATTGAATTTCAGTCAAATATAATGCATTTTTTGAGTTAAATTGTTTAACTTCATTATTTTAATTAAATTAACGACACATTGATTAACAGTGGCGATCTGTAGAAATGATGAAAAATAATTTGGATACAATTTGGCACTATAAATTTAACAATAAATTACCAATTATGATCAAGTTCGGTAAATCGTAAAATGAATTCATTTGATAATTTTGTAAAATATGTGCAACATGTTTTGTTACATTTTGGATTTTAATTTGCAATTAAGTAATTTTGATTTTGCTTCCCTAGTATGTTTCAATTCTAAATTTAACATCAATTTTTAATGTTTCTTCCAAATGAACAATTTTTTAGTTTTGAATGCCTTTTCTTTAATTCTTTTTCTTTAACTGTTTTGGTATGAACCGTGTTACTTTAAACATTAATTCAGTGACAAAAAATAGGATATTGAAAATAAAGAAAGAATAGTAGAAATAAATTTAATTTTAAAAGACTTTAAATTTACATTGTATTAAAAATAGATACGATGTTATGAACTTAATTCCGTGTAACTGCAACCACACAATTGGAATAGTTTTATTAACCTAACAAGTTTTCTCGTAGTACGAAGCCACAATCACTAAAAGAGTTACCAATACTCAAATAAGAAATTGTAAAAGTAGCTTTCCTCCACAGCAAACGGCATTCTATTACATAGAAATGACGAAATAATGGAAATGTTACGATGGGAATTTAAAAAAATCATTTTTATGAGATTGATCAGCTTGATGTAAGCACAAAGAAAAAGGCTGTAATTGTAATTGAAGAAAAAGAATAGATTTACTGAGAAATTTCAAAGAATACTGTTACCATTCCAAAATCTCTTTCCATCTCTATACATACATTTCCTACTTCAGTAAACCAATTTAGATTTGATCCAACCTAGGAGGGAATCTTGTATACAATGTAGAACGCGAAATTGAGAAATAGGGATTAATACTATAAATATAATTCCATAAGATCGCGGAAATATAAAATGCGGAACGCGACACGGCTTTTTACTTTTGCAATTTTCTTTGCGGAATTAAACGGGAATGCAACCGATTAAATATAAAATGCAATAGAATTTCTTCTGATTTCATACTCGTTCATTTTTAGCTGTGTGAAATCTCGTTACGAGCAGTGATCGTTATTGCGCTGGCATGTATAACAGTGGCTGTATTGAATTGTTTTGGACTATACCGCGTAAGACAAACAAAAAAAATAATTTAAAAATTAAACAGGCAGTAAAAAAACTAACAAATAAAATTTTAATACGTTCTTATAGTTAAATATATCGTCGTTCGCGTTAATAAATAAATGTAAATATATATAAATGTAAATGTATAAATATTTTGAGAGCGAAAAGTTTGCTAAAATGATTCATCAAACTCTATTTTCACCCGTTGAACGCTGTCAACAATTTATCTGTATGGCTACGGTTATTCGAGAAGTTTTCTAATTTGTCAGAACTACGACAGAATGTTCGCCCGGTTTTCCTTACAATTGGCTATCATTAAACGGTCATAGCCGTCGACGAGCTCGCAGAAGTTTACAGGCCGGATACTCGTAACGATTTAGGTACTGCTTGCACAAATATTGTCCATCCCTGTACACAATTGGTGCAAAACTCTCGTGATTTTACTGGCCATGTTGTCGCTTTCACAAAGTTCACTTTTAATTGCCCGTTATTAAATAGTTCATTAGAGTGTTACGCTCGTGGTGAAGATTAAGTGGAAATAACGATGCATAGCCAGCCTTCGTTAGAGCGAGCATAGTTAGTCACTTAAAAGAAACGTGTTTAAAACTTATCAGGTGGGACGTGTTTAGAAATCTCTTGCAACTTTCCCGAAACAAAATACATATAGAAAAACGTAGAAAGAAACCTGCATTGTTGTGAAGAAAAAAACAGTAAAAGCTATTATAAGTTTTCCAGCGACTGTCTAAATAAAGTTCTCGCTAACAAGATGTAAACAAAACTCTAAGTGGATATACGTGAAACTTATATACGTACATTCTTATCGCATTTCTATAGTCACTGTCGGAGCTGTATAACAAAGTACAAATTTGATTTAAGTTCTTGTTCTTAAGTTTGTATTCCTTAGAAAAACATCCTAAAAATGCCTTTTTCTGCCTTTGAGCATGTCACAGTATCTATATTATCAAAATATCATAACTGTCTGCTATCTGCAGAGCATATATCTCTATAGAGCATATGAATGCATATACGTGTATTTAATTCCCTGTGTAAACATTGATCATCGAAGAGTTATTTCGCATTCTCTTTTATCGTTCATACAACTGCAACTATTATTACAACAGTTGAGTTACACGTAATTGAAATTTGCTTTGAACCGAAACTAGAAAATGTAAAAAAAGATATTTCACTTTTATAAGATATTAAAAAAATTTATGTTGAAAATTTTTTTATATTATTACAAAGTTTAAAACTTTATCGTCGAAAGTTTTGATTAAACTTTATTATGGATATTCCTCAAAATACGTCAGAAGTTATGGGCTGATCATAACAAGTTTCAATTAAAATACGTGGCTTCTATTATATTTTAAATTATTTTACAATATTGAAATTGTTGAAATTATTGATCCTTTTTGAAAGAGAAGGAGATAACATTTACGAGTGTTTCCTTATCGGTATAAAAAGAAATTTCACACTTATAAATTATTGCGCATTGTACGCAATAAGTATATACTGTAAATTACTCAGCTGTGACTGGTCTCTCCGCGAGATTAGTTGAGATAATTGGATGAGCAGCCCGAAGGCAGAGCGTGAAACTGCACGTGGGGTTGGATGACGTTGATTTTATGAAATTAGGCGGACAAGGTAAATCGAGAAGCGATAAACCTGCCGCTAACGCGAACTTTGACAGTACGTTGACCCACGCTTGTCCAGCTATATGGCCGTGGTATAAATCAATATTAATTTTGCTAATTATGTCCTATACTATTACGATAGTAATATCGATAGTAATATCGATGTGCCGAGGAACAGCCGTCATTTCCGCTGAACGAACGCATCTTGCGCTTTAATTAATTGGTACGCGATCGTTAAAATCCTTTCCGTCGTAACGTAGTATCGGTTTCGCGCATAAATACTAAAATATTTTATATGTATGTATATATATATATATATATAGGACGAAAGAAATGTTAGCAGTGTTATGTCATATATCTTATGATTATATTTATGTGTTGCTTATGTTAAGTTTATATAAATCTTTTTTGCTTCGACAATAAACAAACAATTTAAAATGTATAAATTATTATAAATCGAATAACACAATGCAGGAAGAAATAATTAAGTTTTATAATTGTTAATATTTTTAACTTTAATATTGTTAAATAAAAATAAGCGAGATAGAAGCTTTATGCGGTACAATGCAACGACAATGATCCATAGATGGTTTATACAATATAAACACGTAAAATATAGTTTACATCGTAAATATTGTTATATTTTATACGTAAACGCACAAAACCCGAGTGTTAGGAAATTATTCTTGATGGTGTTTTCTGAGATATACAGGGTGTTTGGCGACTACCGCATTTTTTGTCATACGTGGGTAGAACAGCCTATACTGAATCAAAAAGTCCTGTACCATTTTGCGGTGTCAGCAATAGTTAACAAGATATTAATTATTAAAAATTGCAAAATATT
>NW_017295730.1:1782603-1850153 GCF_001594075.2 Trachymyrmex cornetzi | reverse complement strand
GTTAACTATTGCTGACACCTCAAAATGGTACAGGACTTTTTGATTCAATATAGGCTGTTCTACCCACGTATGACAAAAAATGCGGTAGTCGCCAAACACCCTGTATATATATATATATATATGTATATGTCTCTTGTAAGCATCTAGCTAAGTAGATCGTAACGTTCCTTGAATTTATGTAGCGGTGTCAATTATTTGATCAAAATTTTAAGATTTTGGAATTTGAAAATAATTCTTCAACGAAAAAGGGTAAATTCTGTGCTACGTTTCACTTACATCTTACATATAATATATGAGGATTAAAAAAATTTTTATCACATATTTTGAGATTAGCAAGACTGTTTATCGTGAGGCTCAAAGTTCATCCGACACATGCGTAGTTTGCGGCGTCATAATTTAACCGGTGTATTTTGCGAGCAACCAAGGGCGGAGCAACATCAATTTCCTTAATTACGTCAGTCGTGTTCTGATATATTAGGCCAGTAATTTTGACGTTGTAATTTCGGGAGCGGCCGTTACTCAGCTTCATTGCCCAAGGATGGGCGCAGTTCTAGACTGTAGCATAAGCTTTGAAACTAGTAAATTCCTTACACTTTGAAGAAAGGGCCTTGCGCGCTTCTAGACCGAAAAAAAGGGTTTGCTTAAGCGATATTTCGAATATTCCGAATAGGCAAAGATTTGAAAGTGTAATTTGGTTTCCTCAATTACAGTGGATCTATCAAAGTAGATGAAATGTGCTTCTAAATTTTCTCATTAAAATTTGTTCACTCTGGTTTTTTCAGTATATATTCATGTATTTTTGTTCGAAAATGATATAATAATTTTGCCATAAGGATAATTATACAAATTAGGAAACCGCACCGATTTAATATTGTAATTGTAAGGAAATTATAATATTGACCGTTCTTGCATAAAAAAGCATCTTTACTAGGATAATCCGTATATAATCAGGAATATAATTTTCGAAACTATTTATAAAAAAGCAACTACAAGCATTATAAATACTTGCTTATAAACAATATATATATATATATCTATATATTTTTTTCCAAAACTATGTTATAATTATCAACGGATTATTTTATTGTAGTAAAGATAATTTTCCACAATTAACATTCAAAATAATAATTTCCTTACAACTATAACATTAAATTATTGATTGGATAAATACAACATTTCATGATACATTTGTTACATATTATTTTATTGGTCAAAAGATTCACGTTAAAAGAAAGTTACAGTATTTGTAGAATCATTCTTTATAAAAGGGGGGAGAGATGTCGCGAAGTTTTCAAAGAAAATATACCTCAAACATTTGAGAACATATTTTCAGCGCAAGAAAGAAGACTGAGAAAGGGCTTTTCGATCGCGTTTTACCAGCTTACGTTCGCGTTGTGAATATCAGTGTTTAGCAGCGGTAACAAACATGACATGATCGATTTATGCGAATTGCACACATCGTTAAGTGTCGCAAATCGGAAATATGATGGTTACAAGCACCAGACGCGATCCATGCAATTATGGTTGTGGTTATTCGATAGGTTGATACAGAGCACTTTCTCGTTGTGGATACGGCTTTAAACTATATGCTTTGAAACGTTACAGAGAAGTGCTTATATGTATGGATGGCATTTGGGACATACCGTGGAAGAAAACTCGACGACGAATATGCTGAATTTGATTTCAAAGCTTTAAAGTACAACACGATTGCCACAATTTGCGAAATTACCTCCGTATTGTCGTCTGCAAACAATTTACGTTCCCTAGCAACGTTGCGACACGATATGCATATTGATGAATCTATAACTGAAACGATAAGGACATTAAAGGAAGCTAACGCTCGGAAGGATTGTATTGCCGAAAGAATACAAATTAACTCATTAAATTGCGAAACGCGTCAAATAATATCCTTTATATTAATGTGTTTGTTTTGTTTCATCATGTTTTAGTTTGCTATTATTTTATTTTTCCACATAGAAAATTCCTCTCAGCTTGGTAAACTGAAGACAAGCAACGGTAGCGTACGACGCTACGCGTTGAATTTTTATTAAGAGCCATGAATCATGTGATGTTAGTCTGAGCATCTTGCACAGACATGTGAAGAGATGTAATTAACACCGTTATTGAATGTGCGTTTTACGAAGAGAGTAATTAATGGTATTATAGGTCTAATCCTTTTAGGCCGGAGCGAAGTTGCGAAACCTCGGTAATTGTGCTGTCCGTCCACCCTGCCGTGAGTAATTAATATGTATTGAACGAGGCATTGAGATCATCGTCGTTTATCACCCTCGAGAGCGCGCGTAAAAATCCAAGCTACAACATAAAGTTTTTATTTAAAGCGCGCGGAGCCTTGGAAGCCGTTATTCATAGTATAGAGATTCTTGAAAGAGACGTGAAGGGTATGAAAGAGATTGGAATAAAGATTAAATTATTCGCAAAGAATAAACGAACAATTTCTTCTGCCTAATCTCGTACGAAGTAATTTTCATATTTTATTTTTATATTCAGAAAATTTTGATGTAGCCTTTTAATTATTCTTCTTTTGAGGAGAGAGAGAGAGAGAGAGAGAGAGAGAGAGAGAGAGAGAGAGAGAGAGAGAAATGTCCATTGTTCATAAATGTATTATTCGAAATTTGGAATTTTTTGCTAACACAATGAAACAGTGCAGTAATATATATTTTTCCCGATTGTTCCGCGATGGTACACGTGAGAAGTCACAGTTTCGACTTGCCAAAGTGAGCGACGCATGCAAAGTGAATGTTTTAAATTACGTTATGCCCGTTAACCATGATTCGGTCAGCTCGCGGCCTTTTTTGGAAAAAGCGGAAAACGGGTTTCAGAAAGTATTACGTTCTCTCGCTAAAAGTTTCATCCGCTAAATTACATTTTCATCTCCTGCTGATAACTAGGTTCCGCCAGTTTTCCCACAGTTAAAAGAAACGAGTCGTACAAAAAATTCAATTACTACGGTAGACGTCGACGATGAAGACATAGTTTCGTTCAATCAGTTTCTCCTTCAATTGCATCGCGATTCATGCCGTTTCGATTGCATCGGTCACGAACGCGTGTCGCGGAAGCTAGGAAATAAGTGCCCATGGGAACGTCTTTGGCCCACATGTCTCGTTTGAAATAAATTACACCGCTGTCGTGGATTAACTCGACGACGAAATTCTCGTTAGTTTCGATGTTGAAAAAAAAAATAAAAAAAGAAATTAAAAGAGCTGTGGAAGGCGGCGGGTATACAACATCGTGTTCGCGACACCGTAACGGTCATGCTACATGACGCGCGAACTGGTCCATGCGTCTGAATAATATATGGCGACCACGATACTGGGCGCCCCGTAATGTCGCAACGCCATTACACCAGCTTAAGAGCACGTAGCCGATACTTCGTAATCGTTAAGCCACCGATGTTCTAACCATGGCAACGGCTTTATTGGATTCGCGCCGGCTTTATGGCGACTGTTGCACGAAGCTGCAATTGCTAAGCACGTAGCGTATACAAAAAGTGTTTAACCAACGTTGTGGCCGAAATGGAGTCGTCTTGGGAAGAATAATTTTTAAAATTGAAGAAAAAAAATAAATCAGCCAAGTATGAAATATTTACTGATCTTTTTTTAAACAAACTAGCCAACGAAGTTATAATTTCTTCTTACGATTTCTTCTTTGTTGAACGAAGAAGAAATTCCCAAGTTTTATTCCTCAATTTCTTCTCTATAAAAATATTAAGGCTTGCGATCGTTTTAATTCTTACTGGTTTAATTACTCGTAATGCCAATATTCCATTTACCCTAACATTCGGAAATTGCGCAGGACGGAAAGCATTATTTCTTGCATGGAACAATCATCCACAACACATCGATTAACAGATATTCGTTGGAGCGTTTCCGGGAGCGACAATGCAACAGCGAATCAGCTAGACATAAACGTCAGTATCTGGAGAGCGCGGTACGTTTGCACGTTTGTTTCTCATTGCCGTGGGAATAATCAACAGAGGCACGGAGAATTATCTTGAAGTTAACTCTCTACATTAATCGGACCTGAGATGCGACAGCAGGATATCGCGTCGCCAAACGGTACCTCAGCATTTGCAGTGCATCCTAAACACCATATTGCTGGGTTTGCGGCCCGAGAGAACGTTCAGTATGCCCGGCACACTATGTCGCCCGATAATTCAGCATTTATTGCATGACTGTGATACAACGGCCTGCTTATGAATATTCCTTTGTACAGGCCTTGGCTCTGCATCCTCATTAACTCCTTCGATACATACAGTTACCCACGCTCACACAGTCAACGACCAAATATTGATAGTCTATGCATTCCCGTTCGTTGAGTACACTTATCGATTTTACGTAGAACACCTCTTGAATTATGTGATTATTCCATAATATATTCAAATTAGCGACCAATATAGATATAGTTGCGCAAAAATCTAAGAAATTTCCTAAAAACTTATATAATATAAAATATATCATATAAAATCATACATGAATTCTGAAAAATTCTGAAATTTATATAGAAATTTTAACAAATATTGTATGAAAAATTCTAAGAACAATTTTTGCCAGAAATGGGATGTATTACATTTAGTAATGGTTACTGATATAATTTTAATGATATAATTATACATATATAATGTTATAAAATTAGTACTATAGTTCGATCACTTAACGGGAAGCTATCTCGCCGTTAAGTGATGCTCCTTATCGTGTTTATCTGAGCGTACACAATTCTTTATGCTACTAATGCATGTTCGTACTCCAATTCTGTACTCTTAACGACATCGTTATGTTATCGCTCGATATCGTTATGTTGTTATTGCGTAGTTTTTTTACCATATAATGTCTGCGCAACGACATAACGATATCAAATTATTAAAAGTTACAGAATCGGAGTACTGAGGTCAGTTTGTGTCTAAAGGTTTTCTGATAAGCTGTAATTGCAATTATTTGATAGACGCACCAAAAATACAACGCGATATTATAAACGAATGGTAATATTATTTATAAAATATTATCAAAAGTTCATAAATAATGTTAACGAGAAGCTTAGAGCAAATATTTTGCATTTCAGCATTCGTAACTATCCCCATTACATGAAGATATCACAAACTATAGACTATAGACTCTCGAAATATCTCTAGCGGGTGGCAAGTACCGCTTAAATGAAGAGCAACTCGTCCGCAATCCCGACAGTAATTTCGATGCGTTAATTTCATTAAAATCGCGCAAATGTTGTCGCCGGGAGTGTTCCGCGTGCGCGTACTTAAGGGTAATACGTTGCTCCAAATTGCGCGGTACGTTAACCGCGGGTTGACGCGGCTGGCCGGAAAACGACGTTAAAACTCCTCGTGCACGTTAACTCTATCGGATTTGCGCTTGTTTTGGCCCCGTGCGTTTCGCTGCACTTTGTTCAAATTATGTAAACGCAACGACGTTTCTCATCATCAGGTCAAAAACACTGCCCGTTAACCAGTGATCAACGTGATCGATATTGTTCTCATGCAAGAAAATGAAAAATATAGCCAAGTACGCAAAGTCATATCTGAACCAAACTATCATGCGAAAATTAACGAAAAATCATATTTCGTTACTACTTTTTTTAACGGTAATAAGATCTTCTTCATCGTTTTATTAATATTTCGTTTTATTAAGTTAAATTAATTGTTTTGATTCAAAACTTTTGGAGTAGATTATTTTTATTTAGTGCATATTTATAGAGGACTAACAAGTACCGATTATGTAAATTGCTTTGTATAATGTAGTAAGCTTAGTGATGTTGTGGACAATTGTTATTTTATTTTCTCTTGTTTTAGTAATATTAATCGATTAATCGTTAATTAATTAATCATTACCATTTCGATCACGCACGGTATAACGCGTGAGATAACCATCATTGCTAACCATCATTGCTAACGGCTTTGCGCCTATAAACGGAATTCGATCAGTTTTTGCAAATTTTGACTAAATTTAACATGATAAATACGGCATTAATTCGCTTAAAAGAATATTGTTATTACGGTTAAATAATTAACCGCGCGAAGAGAATATTGGCATTCGCAGAGCTAAATGAATAGGTATATTAACTTTTTCTTTGATAGAAGACTGCCGTCCAACTTACGGCTAATGAAAGAATGATACGGTTCATAAAACGTAATTGCGTAATTTCCACTGTAAAACGATTTCCTGGAAATGTATTTATAAATTAGATAAGGCATTAATTACTCTACCTTATTAAAATAAAAGCTAAATATTGTGTAGCATGCAGTTTTATCAGTGGCAATCAAGAATGTTCTACTTAACCTGTTCTTACGAGATCGATTACAAAACTATTATTTCTGAGACAAGATATAATTTCACTGGAGTATAATTTATTAATTGTAATGAAGCGAGTAATTTATTAGTATTTCGTTAAATATAATTGATGCGTATTGTAGCAAGTGACCTGTGCTAGCCTTTGAATGTATGTTTCAATCGTAATAAGTATTAATAATTATTATGAATATATCGACAATACAGCGGAATGCATATGAGAATGAATTTAACGTTACTTCTGTCAGACTAATACGGTTAGCATTAGTCTGATGGAAGTAACGTTAAATTCATTCTCATATGCATTCCGCTGTATTGTCAAAATATTCATAATAATTATTTTGTTTTACTGTTAGAGATATATTGTTGATCAAAATTAATTGACGGAATTAATTATTTAACCGTAATAACAATATTCTTTTAAGCGAATTAATGCCGTATTTATCATGTTAAATTTAGTCAAAATTTGCAAAAACTGATCGAATTCCGTTTATAGGCGCAAAGCCGTTAGCAATGATGGTTAGCAATGATGGTTATCTCACGCGTTATACCGTGCGTGATCGAAATGGTAATGATTAATTAATTAACGATTAATCGATTGCGGTCACACAACTGCCGGGCGTATATTTTACATTGGCCGATAGCAGTTTCGATCATCGTAGCGTTGTGCCGTGGCTTCGATTGATTACATCCTACTATGTGCACAAAGCTACAAATCGTTAACTTTGAACGTTCACAAACGCAAATTCAAACGCAAATCAAATTACATTAATTAATGAACAGAGTGAGATTACAGCAACCCCACTTTCTATTATACGACACGAAAGCAGAAAGTTCGCAGTTCATTCATTATACAAATTGCAGCACTGTTACGTTTCGATGGAATCCCTCCATAGACTAACGCATGGTCTGTCCACACAATTAGCATTAAATGTCGCACTCTAATTTCTATCTCGTGTTTAAATTGAATGCGGTATTCATATTAGATTCATAAATCTCAGAATCGGAGAATTATAGTCGACATAAATTCTCGAAGGAGATAATGCAAGTCACCGTATATCTAATTATCCGACTGAAATTTGTCGTGATTTAGGAAAACAAAAATTATTAATCAAAAGACAAACGTTGTCTAGTTTGTCTCTTCACAATTTATCAAAAGTTTGGCTTTAAAATTTATTAAATTTTTTAGGAATAATTCTAAATTATTAACGTTGAGAAGTAAAAATTATAATTAATAGTTATAAAAATTACCTTTTCTTACTATATATTATTTATTGAAATTAATCTACGATCAATTGTTAAGTAGAATTCTCACACGTTGGTATGAAAGAAATAAAGCGATAAAGTCGCGTCACGTGTGGCTGTCACTAAAATTATACGCGGAGATTTCTTTTGAGATATTTTTCCGCATGTGCGTTTTTATTGCGAATGAGACGTGAAATGTGCGCGATCCCCTCGAAGCTTCCGATCTTTCCGCAAAAGAGGTCGTCGGATTTGAAGACGCCAGGGCCGCTTTTGGGATAAAAATCGTCCATTCGGAATGACGGAACGCAAAGAGACGAACCGTGAAACGACCGGAGGACCCTCACCTGCGTCGGAACTCGTTTCGTCCGAAGTACACGCTAAGGACGTGCTCGAGAGTTTTGCTTGCGATCCTCACTGCCGCAATTCCGACTTGACTGAAGATACGACATTAATCGTGCGTAACGATCGAAATCTTTTCTCGCGACGTCCTCCTTTCACTTGAATGTGATAAAAAAACGCGCGACAGATTTCCCTGACATTTAATCTAAGTCTTTCTAGTTCGACAATAGTATTCCTTTTTATCATTTTTGTTTTATTCTTTTACTAAATCTCTATCCTTAAATTGCCATTTTATGTATCAACTATTCCTTTTCCGTTCTTAATCATTCAAAATTATATAAACTGTTTAAATTCTATAGTGTTCGAATATACATATAATTTTAGATTTTTTCCAGTTTGCATTATAATGATTAGAAACCTTTATATTTGTATTTACATTAAGTAATATTTATTCTAAAAGTTAACAAGGTATGCGGGAATACAGGTTGTAACTTTCACAAATTCTGCAGCTTTATTATATTATTACAGATTAGAGTTTCATTATCCTTTCTGTTTTCATAAGCTCAGCTAAATCTCATGAGAGAGAATACGGCTTAACTTAAATATATTTACACTGAAAAGATACGTGACATAGATTTTACTACATTACTTTAATTACTTATATATACATATTTTTCAATTACTTTTATCACTTATTTACTTTTATTTTTATTAATTAAAGGCTGTCGAAAAATCTCCAAAAGGCTGCGATCATCGAATAAATTGTAGAGATATTGAAGAATCGATAAGCTTGAAAAAAACCACAAAAAAGAAATATAAACCTTGTTGCAAAAACAAATAGGTTTAAAAATTATCTATTGATTAATAGCATATAACAAATAGAAAAATTTAAACGATGTAAAATTTTTTCAGAACAAAATATTATCTCAAGATAATAAATTGGTGCCCTGTATCCTCTTTGCTATAAATTTTGTAAGTATTATAGTCAAATATTTGATATCTATGTACATAAAACACATATAAAGAGTAGATTGTACAAATTACAAAGATTAGTACTTTACAAAATGACAGTCTTCTAGATATGCTTTGATACATGCTTATTATTATAGAGATATCAATCTCTTGTTGCTTTAGACAGTATACGTTTAACATTAATCCGATAAAAAAAAACAATGCCTATTATTGGATGCACCAAAGAAAATAATTGCAAAAGAGATGCGTTTCTAAAAGCTAGACAGCTCGAGGCTGAACGCACTACAGGTACACCTCATTTTTATTCAGTTTCACGACAATCTAATAATACTTATTGATGCGAAAATATTGTTTCACACAATATCCCAAAGCGAATCAAAATATACAACTATTATTTTACCGCGGGATTAGGAAACCCACATAAACAAGGGGAAAATACCGACCTGAAAAAGATTGAAAACGCGACGGTTTCATCAGACGTTGACGTAACCCCAAATTTGTTCGGAAATCCCAATGACACAGCGCGTCACGCATCCGGAAATAAACATCTGGACGGGCAATCAGTTACTCTCGAGGAACCAGACGCGCTAAAGGATCCCGTTGAAATCCCGTAAGCAACGACGACAGTCCCCGAGACACTTGTCCAGCCTCGACAAGCAGATGTTTCATGAGAATTGTCCGTTGACGGTTAAGAAACGACAGCAGAGACTCAACGCGCACCTCGGGAAATTCTAGATACGGAATTTCGTGAAAGTCAAGACGTGATCTAAAGCCCCCGAACAAAAAGCTGAAGCGAAAATTAACGTTTAACGCTAATTTAGTATTCTCTCCGCTTCAATAGCCTGCGGCGACCAAGTAAGGCTCTTCGACATAATGAACGATGGAAACTTTTCCGCTCTCGGATAACTTTGCTTAATTAATTTATTTAATTCGGTTTCGACGATTTATTTAATTACAACTTTGAACGTTGCTGTTAATATATATTAACAAATATAGTTAATGTGGATAGTCTATAGTTTCGAAAAAAGACTCAAATATTTTTTGTAATAAGTATTTTTAATCAATTCACAACATTTTATTTTATTATGTATGTCTCTTATTTAAATTAATTTGTGGTACTTATTCTTACAAATGAATGCATTTAATTATAAGTATAATTACCAGTCATTAGAAATAGAACATTTAAGGTTCTTATATTCACTTATATCAGTCATACTACTACTATTTCAGATTATAATGTTAGAAATGAGAAAACACAGTAAAAATTTTTGTAAACTATATTTGAATATATTTTTCAATAAAACAATATTTGCGATCGATAGAGAAGACTTATAAAATGTATATCTTATAAAATGTATTATCTTCTTATTTCTGGCATTAAATTAAATTAAATTGCATTCGTTTCTATTATATTATCAATTTGTCATAGCTATACAGCTTAATGCCAGAAACAAGAAGATAATACATTTTATAACATATACATTTTATAAGTCTTCTCTATCGATCGCAAATATTGTTTTATTGAAAAATATGTTCAAATATAGTTTGCAAACATTTTTAATACATAGCTCATACTATTTTGCATAATTCATTTTCAGATATATTTGTTAATTAACGAAATGAAAAGAGAGAGTTTTCGGTATATTTGATAAGTCGATTCTATTAATTGTGAGTACATTGTTTTATTGAAACGTATTTCTGTATTAAAATAATTTACAAGAATTTTTATCGCGTATTTTCTCGTTTCTGACGTCATAATCTGAAACAGTAGTAATGAGTGAATAGGAGCATTAAATATATTTTTAGATTTAAAGATGCAAAAATATATCAAAAATATATTTGAGATGCAGAAATATCGAAATAGATTTAAAAAGACAGAAAGAGATGTATAATGTAATTATACGACTTTGAAAACGGAATATGACGAATATAATTCTTTTACTCCGCAATATTATTTTCTTACAAAATTATTAAAATTATTTATGTTCCTTTTAATTACACATTTTTATCTCTTGTATGTAGCAGCTAAAATTGAAAAGAATGTATATGGAAGTTACACACACACAGAACTTTAAACTTAAACTTTAAACTTTAAATTTAAAAAGAGAAAATTAAAGGAATATATTATTTATTGGGATATATTATTTTTTCAATTTACATAAAAAATTATTAGAGGCTTTAGAATTCCATGTTTTTGACATTTTTGTATTTTTAAGATTCCTGAGTACTCAGCCATATTGAATCATGACGTCATAAGCGAGAAATGACACGTTGTTTTTTCTTGCGTGTCATTTGTAAATAAAGACAATTTGGATAAAACGGTATAATGAGATCGTTATAAAACACTTGAAAAAATGGGTCGAGAATAGTCTGTATCTTTATCCTCCCTGACAATTAATAAATAGTCCAAAAACGTTCGTGAAGTGAAAATAGGCTACGCATGAGCATTGAATAAAAACTAGGACCTTTTCGTGCCTCTTATAACTATAAAACTATTTATTGACTCATCAGAGGGAATAATGATGATCTCTGCCCATTTTTATAAATGTTTTACAGCAATCTCATTATTCTGTTTCATCCAAATTGTCTTTATTTATAAATTGCATGCAAGAAAAATCAACGTATCGCTTATGACACATTTTTCACTTATAATGTCACAATTTAATATGACTAGGTGGATATTGAGAAGCTCTAAATCTAAAAGTGATATTTATGCACTCTATTTCTGATGACTTAATATCCTAAATAGTAAATCAACGAATAAACAATTCACAATAATCGAGTATTGATTTCTTAATCCAAATGTGAATTTAGACTACCTCGGCTATTTACTTTGCTCCTGGCTCGTGACAGTCTCTTTTTCATCTAGCGTCATTCTTCTCGATACTTCCCAGACAATATACGTTTTATTTTCTCCGCGTCTCTAATTACATTCTCGTCCGAAGCCGATTCGATGCCCATGAAACCGATTCCAACTGATTCCAAATCCTCGTAAAAACAAGTAGATACGAAAGAAATACTTTTCTACTTAATAACGGATTACAAGGGAGAGCGATGAGTCGTAAGGGTAAATTCAACTATCCGAGTAATTAAGGGTATCCCAATTGGGGAATCTAGGTCGCTTTCCCGTCTTAGAATAGAAAGAGACAGAGACGGAAAGAAAAAAGAAACGAAGAGGATGCACGAAGTCGCTTATCGAAGTCATCCTGAACAAACTTTTCACAGTCTTCCACGCCATTATATCACAATGAGAAGATCAAGCTAAGTCGGTGACGTGATTTCGAACAAACAACGATACTGTTAAACAGCTTCATCACGAAAAAGCGCGTATAGACAGTCTTGATTGTCTCGATCCGATTGTCTTGATTGAACTGGCATGATGGACGACGAAGGTAAATCCAAAGCGACATTTAACCGAAATTCCTCTGTATTTATGCGGGTTAATCGCGGTCTGTCCATCGATTACTTACGAACTGATTTCGGACGCTGTTCGACCGCAGTTTCAAGGAGTTGGGAAGTTAGATTGAGATATCTATTAAATATACCTTGCTTCTCTCGAATGTGATTGTCAAAACAATCATTAATTCTCAGTCTGCTGTATCTTTTTTGTTCAACCCAAGTTTCTTTTATTGTTTTAGGCTTTCAAAAATGTGGAAAGATTCAAAGTTACTTTTTTAACATCTCTATTACATTACCAAATAGATTTTTCGATTATTTTAGAAAAAAGAATCGGACTCCGCTTTTTTTTATTTCGAAGAAATCTGAGAATAAAATTTTGTTTATGTTAAAAAAATGTTTCATTGCAGAGGGAGAGAGAAAGAGTTAAATTTTTTAAATTATTTAAAATCATATATCGAAAATTGTGAGGAAAAATAGCTTAAAAATAATTAAATACTTATTAAAAATAGGACGAAAGCAAGAATGTGATCATTTGTGGCAAAAACTTTAATTTTGAAAAATTGAATATGAATCTTTAGTTGATGATTGATAAATTTTTGCATACGTTGCAAAACGATAGATTTACGGTAGCAATTGCAATTAGATAAAACGGAATCAGCTCGTCTAAAATATTCCGTATGTTTCTATAGAGTCGATCAAATATCAGACTGTCGATTCAAAGACGGTAAAATCAGAAATGCCAGATGGTGTGGAAGACTCCTCGTTACAAACTGCGACGATCGAAGGAATGCGAGAAGATATAAGCTTGGCGGAGGCAGCTATCGATGGAAGATCCGAACTTGATGAGGAGAAAAACGAAAGTGAGATTATGAACGTCAATTTCGGGACGCTTTGTCGTCACAGATATCTCACGATTGAAAGAGACATTATTTCATACGCCAAAGAAACATTCACGAAAAAGCAGTTTTTATATAAGATCACATTATTACAGCAATGCTTCTTATTTTTATCACGAGAAATTAATAATACGAAATTTTTCGTATTTGTTGATGGAGAATTTAGATTAAATTGATATATGTGTTTTTACTTGTAATTACATTGATCCGTTAAATACAGTAACCACGATGCAACGTCGCCCACCTTACTGGAGTATTTTCTCTTCGTTTGCAGGATACCAAACAGCCGTATTTACATTGGCTACGTTTGCCACAGTTTTCGTGCTCTACGTTTACGTGGTATACAGCCTGAGCAGCCCACCTACTCTAGCCCAATGTTAATTTCCGTTTAATCAACTAATCCGAAAACAAAGTATTACGCATCTTACAGATTATCGAATTACGCGAATTAAATGCAAAAATAAACATTTCTAAAATTTAGAAAACAAACTTCGGTTTCATATTTTTCCAAACAAAGTACTTTATAATTTTATTATAATTAAAAGAAATATAAATGCATCCGTCCAAATTAAGAACTATAGAAGAAGACATTTATCAAATATTATAATATTTTATTAGATATTTGATAAATGACTTTTCCAAATTTTTAATTTATATTTTTTCTTTTAAGAACTACATTTAAACAAAAACATTTAAAATTACATCATGGCTCATTGATTTTTTGATATCTCCGCGAATTTCTAGATAAAAGTGATTTAGTCGAATTATTAAGCGAATGACCTACTTCTGAGAAATTAATTAAATTTCTGGAATCCTTTGACAATGAACAACGATCCTTCAACTCACCACGTGATATAATATGAGTATGATCTTGTCTCCTTTTCTCTCTCCTTCTTTTTTTCTTTGGAACATAGAAAGATATTATGTCACGTAAATCTTTCCCTTACACGTCTGAACTTGAAATTATATACTCGAAAATATGTTCCGAACGACTGCACCGAATTTATTTAATAATCGGAGTTACCACGGTACTGTCATATTCCTCGCAATGAAAATTTAAGGACACGCTATAGTGACAATATATCAGTTGAATATGATATTTTTAAGGTGACGAGTTTTTTTCATTTTGTGATAAGAATAAAACAGCTTTATACAGCTTTTCGTGAAAATTGTCACCGTAAAACCACAATGTAAAATATTTAAGAAAAGTAAGAGACTTTTTGAAGAAATAAACATTTCGTGACCGCTATCTTGCGAATAGAGGATTACTTTTATCCACAATGCAGGCTAAAGCGACGCGAAAAGACGTCGGTAGTTCTTTAATTAAAAGATCTTGACCAAATGTTTCCCATTTGCATTTTCATTTCATAAGATTGCAAACTGTAGCAGCCACCTCTTTTCGGCATGCAACGCTATTTATTATAACTTTTATTTTATCATTTACGTGTTATAAATGGGAATTAAATCTTGGATTGCTCTCTTTTATACATATATCTTTTATATGTACATGATATGATACACATTTACATACATGTCTAAAATATGCTGAAGAAAAAATTTAAGCGCGATTAACATTTTTATACAAAAAATATCACGAATAGAGCATTGCGTTGATCATAGCAAATATTATATTATCGTTTTACAGATTCTTCTCGTAACGCAATTAATGCGTTCCATATTTTGAAAATTTCTTTTTTTTTAACTATCGGAAATACACTGAACCAAAAATGTACGTAAATACAATAAAAGTATTCATTGGTATTAATAAAAAATTCATTAAAATTGGTCCAATGAACAATTTTATTCCTATAATGATTTAGGTTTTATAAAATGATCAATTTGAGTTATTAAACTATTAAGAATTCATTGTAACAATGAATATATACATTAAAATAGTCTGCCATGGATTTATTATAATAACCAAAAACTTTATTCATTCACACACACACAATGAATAATATCATTAAATCATGCATTAAACTTTATTGTTATTAATGCGTTTATTGAGCTAATGTACAGACTTTATTAACTAATAAAAAAATGCGTTAATATAATGAATGTATTTTATCACTTCTACAAAATTTTATAATAGACATCTAATAAATGAATTTATTAAGTATATGAACATATTTGTTGGAAGAATGAACTTTTTCATTGATTTCATTAAATGTTATATTAAGTTATGATATATTCAAGTTCAGCATATTAATAAACAGTGATTTGTTATATTAATAAATCCAGTTATTAGCTAATAAAAAATACTCAATAAAATATTCATAATATCTATTAAAAGTTCATTATATCAATGAATTTAAAGTCAGTAAATGTCATTCATTGATATTATGAATAACATTTTTTTCAGTGTATATAAGAATTGCAGAATAAATTAAATATATAAGAATTGCAGTTGTGTAGGGTATTAAAATTCTCATTCGGCAGCGAAATCCGCCGTTTGATTTTCAAAACGTTACAGAGATTGAAAAACTATTGCATACATATCCGTACACGTTCTATTTTGGCGACGAGCTCATGACGCGAACGGCAACGAAATAGACGGCGCATTTGGATTTGAAATTACCACTTAGACTCCCACGGATTGGATTAAATTGCAATTTCTGCCGTGGCGGGACCTGCCATTTTGAATTATTAGATTACAGCGTCTGCGACGACACTTTCGTGTAAATGCACGTTCGCAATAACTGATCAAGTTTCTCCACGCGTGAAATATGACATATCTTACTTACTTCGTCTCGTTTCTAACATACCACGGTCCATCATTGACGTGGAATCGCAAAAATAGTAACACTCTACACAGGAAAAATAACTGAAAAATATCACGACATACTATTTTAAATCACATATTGCGAAACGTTAAGGAATTTTTACATCCGAATAATTAGCATAGTTGCTGTATTATTTCCACACATTTCTCAATTTATTTTATCTCATTTTTTTCATTTAACGTGAATTTTGTAATACGCTTTATTCATAGATAAAACGTTTGAATATTTTTCAACCACGTCAATTTAAATCTTACTTACTCCATCTCTTTTAACATGGTTCGTCATTGACGTGCAATCGCAAAAATAGTGGCATTCTGTACCAGGAAAAATAACTGAAAAATATCATGAATACCATTTTAAATCATACATTGCGAAATGTTAAAGAATTTTTATATCTGAATAATTAGCGCAGTTGCTGCATTATTTCCACATTCCTCAATTTATTTTATCTCATTTTTTCGTTTAACGTAAATTTTGTAATACGCTGTATTCATAGATAAAACGTTTGAATATTTTTTAATCACGCCTTAATTTAAATAATATACAATTATATAATTATTACAAATTAATTGCTTACTGATTATATAGTTGCAGCTATATATTACGTAACTCGTAAAGAATTTTTTATTTTTTGTTGCTGCTAATTCGATAATTAACCATTTTCGATATTTTAATCAAAAAAAAATTTTGATTTATGGAAGAATCCATGTCACTAATTATAAAATTAAAATTAAAAGGTCATTTGGGATTAATATATATATATATGTAAATAGATAGATAGTACCGATAATGATTTTATAATTATTTGAATTAGTATTAATCAATAATGCAAATGTGAAAATATTAATTTTCACTTAAGTTCTGTCACATAAATTCAACTTGTTTTGATATTCCAGATGTAGCCAAATAGTAACCGCAATATAACATGTATAATGCTACTGCTTTATTCGGATATTCGAACGCTGTACAAGCAAGATGCTCGGAAAGTAAATGTATGCGGGAGTTTACGCAACATATGGAGAATCGTGTCGCACAAATGTTGTGCATTGAAATACACATTCGCTTTAATTTCATGAATGCGTTAAGTCGTACAGTGATTTGAAATAAATTGCGAAATAAACCCATATTACCGAATGCTTCAAAGGATAATGACGATAAAATCATACATAGCTAAAACCATTTACTATCTATTCGCATGTTTTTTTGTTGGTATGTGTGATTTACCGCTATTTGAATAATAAATTGGCGAAATGGCAGTTTACGGAAATTTAAAGCTCCTGTTCACTCACCACTAGTGATTACGTTTACATGCACTGATAAAACCGTTTTACTTAAAACCGGTATTAGATATCTTGTAAACGTCCCTTAATATAGAATGTTATTAAAACCATTTTATTAAATCCAAACTTCTTCTGAAATAGGTTTGGCGTTATTAAACCGTTTTAAGAAAGCCATGTAAACGACCTTTAATCGGTTTAACGTATCAAAATTCGATGTTACCAACTTTAGACGTTAAGATTAAGAAATGACAAAGGATATTTCGTTTCAGGTTCCGTATCAGGTTTTATAAAGTTATTTTATTTTTAGTGGGGATAAAATACGCCTAATCGTGTAAACAGGCACCAACAACCGGTTTTAACTAAAACGGTTTTACCAATACGTGTAAACGTAGTCATAATCTTAGATTATAACATCAGAAGCGACAAAAAAAACACGATAAAAATTTTTACAAAATAATTATTATATAAAAAATATACGCCTTTTAAATTATGTCAAAAATAACTAATAAAGGAACATATAGGTCATCGCAGGTTCTTAATGCAAACAATCCATCTAACAATCTGTATATACATATTTATTATATACATACAAATTGTTAAATAGATCGTTTGTATTAAGAACCTGCTGTGGCCTATATACTCCTATCTTAATTACTTTTGTTGTTCTATGAAATATTAAAAAAAAAAAAAATATAGAAATATATTTCAATAAATCAACACTTACTTAGAATCAACTCGTAAAATATATACTTATATCAGACTTCTTTTTTTTATTAATTAAATAACCATATATCTGAAAATAAATTATGCACAAAAACAAGAAAATAGTTTTTGTTATATTTTATAAGTCTATTCTATCGACTGCAGTGTTGTTTCATTGAAAAATATTTCTATTCATATATGTATAATTTACAAGAATTTTTATTGCATGCTTTCTCTTGACTTCTGACGTCACCATCTAAGATAGTGATAGTGAACGAACAGGAGCCTTAATGGCTGACTTAAATCGATTGTTTCCATTGCAGAAAGTAGTGTACACTGATTAAACATCGATAAACATCAATAGTGATAGAATATTTACTTTTATGACCCACGTCGCGATTTCTAAATTTAGTTTCCTGATACACATGTCTATCTTTAAATCGTACCGTTTGTTCGAGTCAGACGACTTCCATCAATGAATTTTTTAACAAATCGCGCACGGTACTGCTTACAATTCTACGATCGGTTCAACAAGAAAAGAAATATTGATAGAAACGTTTGTGGTACAGATGAAAATTTTAGTACAATAAAAAGACGCGTCGACGAGAAACCGAGATATATTTCGGATTTATTTTGATGTACTGTTTATTGGACGACTTCTGAAGAGCAATTCCCTTGTGGTTAAAAAGATTGAAATTTGCTTTGTGAGAAAAGAATTTTATACGAAAACGGACAAACGCTTCTTGTTTTCACGTTGACGACGTCCTTATACAATCTAGCAATGTCTAGCTCAGTAATGTCGTTCCTTCATGGCAGTTCTCACTCGAAAATTTCCATTGAAATGATCGCGGTGCCCCACGAGATGCAGTTAAAAATGAACATGCTGGTACTTTGTACAAATATAAAATTCGTCATATGACAATATTTTTGACGACGTACGTGCAACTGTCAGCATATTTTTCAAATATGAATGAGATAAATATATTTTTCTCTATTACTTCCTACACTTAACTTAGTTCCTGGATATTTAAAAAGATATGAACTGTAATTAACAGAATGTTTCCATATCTTTCTATTCGTATAGAGTGAACTTTTCATCTTTATTAAAAGTATATAAAATTCGAAAAATATATTTAAAATATACTAAGATTGAAATAGAATTGATATAATAAATCAGTATTAAAAGTAAATAATAAAACAAATTTTTTAAATACTCTTTTGGACATTTTCCACATTTAATAATTATGTGTATATATTTTCTAATTTTAAATTTAATTTTAAAGCTTAATCATTTCTTTGTTAATAAATTAATTAAATATTCTTATACACTTCAAAAAATTTCTAAAAATCACAGATAATTAATGACATTATGATAATAATCACAGATAATTTATGACATTATCATTTACAAATCTTTTTAAGCTGTTTAAAAAGATATATATATTTTTATCATCAGAAACGTTATTTAATAATAATAAAAATGGAAAAATATTAGTAAATCAATATGTAATTTCTATGTTATTTCTTTGCATATTCGTGATTTAGTGAATCGTGATTGCGGTATATATACCAACTTTTGATGTCACATAGAAAGCTGCTATGTCAAATGAACAAATTTCCATTGAAAGCGTAACTACGACGTGGATCCAACCAAGCTCGATCGACAAACGAATATTTTGAGATATATCTCTCCGTTGGGATCAAAGATCACTACGATAATATCATGGCCCTGCTTTCTCGGGATTTTCGGAAACTCCCTGCCCGTCGCATCCCTTCTTTTATTACTCGAAACCCGATGTGTTATGTCAGGCACATCTGATAAACATACATCACAAAAGTTGCGACTTTTTCTGAAGCAGATATATATATATACATATGTATATATATTTATATATATATGTATATATACATATTTTATACATATATACATAGATTTTGTGAAGATATGAGATTTGGTAGAGCTTTAAACCCGTATCAGACTATCGATTTTGCAGCAAACTCAACTGCTAGTTGAAAACCGATCAGAATAACCTAATTACAATTAACAAGGCTGACTGACCGTGATTCACTATGGATCAGCAGTCAGAATTGGCAGTTTAACAGCCTGCAAAGTCAGTAGTCTGATATGGGGGATCTTAAAATGAAGACCGAACTCTGATGGAATCCCCTTCTGCTATTCAATAGAACTCACACATATATAATTTAAATCGACACATCATTCAACTAGTTAACTTCCGACTTCGTAAGTACTGATTGCAGAGCTTATATATAGAGTAGAATCGGGTATTATAAGCATCTTAAGGAAACATTTTGATATATCTAGCATACTGAAGAATAAAAAAAATCTTACGCGTACCATTTAACAGATTTGTTGATGTTTTATGTATCTTAGTATTGAAACTGATTATTTTAATGCAAATGTTGAAATGGTGGCGGATGCTCTTATTACCCGCCCAGTGCTCATATTATCTTATAAGTAGGCTAATATGAGCATCCTTAGGGGTAATATGAGCACAAAAAATTTTTTGCAAGAAATTATGCAGAAATAAAAGAAATATATATATATATGTATTTGAAATATTTTATTAGAACAAATGCCAATCAAATGTTTGTTTAATATAACCAAAAAATAATGTTACATTTACAAATATTTAATAAGTATTACCAAACTGTTACCATTTGGTAATACTTACTAAATATTTGTAAATGTAACATTATTTTTTGGTTATATTAAGCAAACATTTGATTGGCATTATTTCACCATACATTTAATAGCTATTACTAAACTCTAAGGGGGTCAACCACTGCTAAAAAAATGTACACTAATGTACAATGATTGCTAATTATGACAATACAACACACTTTATTGCTAGCATTGCTATTATATTGTTGATATAGCTATCCTGTGTATTGCCTATTGGGCGCAATATTGCCAAGTATTGTTAATGTATTGCTATGTATTACTATGTATTGCTAGCATATTGCTACACTGAAAAAAAATATAGTCAATTTTAATAAATATTTAATTGAATACTGCCAACTAAATATTTATTAAATATAAAGATATATTTATTTGATACAAGAATTATTAATTTGATTTAACAATCTTTTTTTTACTGAACAAATATTTATTTACGGTAAGTAAATGTTTAGTGGGCAGTATTGAACTAAATATTTATTAAAATTGACTATATTTTTTTCTCAGTGTAGTATATTGCTAGTACTGCTACTGCATAGCATTGCCTGTTTTATTACTGTACTGTTGCAATATATTTCTAAAGAAATGTACACTGATTGCCATAGTGGTTGATCCCTCGCCAGACTCTTTTTGCAGTGTACGATAAGGAATAATGAAGATGCTCATATAATACACGACCATGCATAACTATCCGAAAAATTCCCGTATCTAATAAATCAATAATCTCGAGATTTTATAAAGTTAGAATGGCTCAATATTGTTTACTTAACAAATATTAACATGCACAACAAAATATCTTCTCTCAATGTAGATTGAGGATCTTATGAAGTTAGAGGAAAAAATGTAAGAAATAAAAAAATAACGTACTACTATTTAAGATGCGGTCGAGTGGCCGCTATTAATGTTTCGAAACATTTTTTGATTGGTCAATTAGAAAATTCTTTCTTCCAATTGGTTAATCAATGCTTCGAAGCATTCGTAATGGGAACTCGATCACACCCTTAATATGATAAATATCCGAAGTACATAAATTTAGATCAAACTTCGCAGCATACTGGAATGTCGCGAAGACAAATGCATTTTTTTACAGCACTACTAGTACCAACCGTTACAGAAATATAAAGGGTCATATTATCTGCAGTGCTCATAATACCCGATCTTACTGTACCTACTTATTAAGCAAATGTTATCACAATTAGACAGTTCTAGACAATGATCAATATGAATTGAACTATGAAATTATAAAAAAGATTTCAATTTCAATTCAATACATATAAGAAAGGAACTAAGAGCCAATATAATATATCTATTACAAAAGTCAAGACAAAAATTATAAACAAAAGTAGAAAAATGGCTGACAAAACTTAATAGCAAAATATAACAAGGACAAACGTTTCGACCTATCATGAGGTCATCTTCAATGTTATTGATATAAAAATTAAAATATGTGTGTAATTAATTTAGAAACGCAAATATAGAAAGAAGTTATTTAACAAAACAATTCTTTGTCTGAAAGGCATATACCACGAATACCAGATAACAGTGGCGATTATTTCAAATCCTTTATTAAATACATGGAATCAAAAATAAACGTTTCGGTCCCAATCGGACCATCTTCAGTTTTAACAGTACTATATTATAAATTAATTAGACATGATCCTATCATACGCAACATAATTATACAATTTAGTTAAACCGTCAATCTTACTTAAAAATAACTTCTAGTCATATCATTTTTAGCATCTGTCATTACATAAAAAATTTTTTTCCTATTTTCTCCTAAAAACGGAAGTCATGAATTTTTTTCCTTTCCCATCACTTATGCTTCATATATTGCTAATCTCCTTTGTCACATCAAAAAATCCTTGTTGCATCACACAGAGTTACCAGATTCTATCAAATTTTTTAATCTTTAATAGTCAAAAACTAACTAAAAATTAATTATTTCCTTATCACATACCTGTGCGATTATGTTAATTTAACGTTACCAGTTATTTCTTTCTTAATACATCGCAGCTCAGCATAAAATCAATGGTAGAACGCAAACTTCCTGATTCTAATAACAACACCATTATTAATACAAATAAAACAATTAAAACTGTTATAATCTTAAAACGCACCTATGTTTCACTATCTTATAATCCAGTTCATAACGTCAACGCGGATAACTTTCAGTATCGTTCAAATTGTGGTGACAAACTAACATCTCAAAAATAAACGTTTTGGTCCGATTGGGACCGAAACGTTTATTTTTGATTCCATGTATTTAATAAAGGATTTGAAATAATCGCCACTGTTATCTGGTGTTCGTGGTATATGCCTTTCAGACAAAGAATTGTTTTGTTTTTAAGTCTTTACACGGTCTAGCTGGATCTTAATGCTTGTATGATTTTTATGTGAATTTATATACTACGTATGTAGTCCCATAGAAACGCGCGCCGAAAAATTTCCGGTCTTGAAACGCTAACTCTACTAAACTACCGCAGTAATATCACGAGTTAAAATCGACTAGCAATTTTTAACAAATTTTTGATGCTTATTCGCATCTTCGAAACGATCTTAATAATGCTGAATAACATTAAAATCTGTAAATAATTAATTCTTATTGCGAAAAATATTACCTCGGCCGGGAGTCGAACCCGGATCTCTTGCATCCGGATCTCTAAAGAGACTTTGTTCCTTCATATGCCAATTATTGCGAAGAATGTTACTAAGGCCTCGGTAGTCTAAAGGCTCAGGACGCTCGCACGGTATGCAAGAGATCCGGGTTCGACTCCCGGCCGAGGTAATATTTTTCGCAATAAGAATTAATTATTTACAGATTTTAATATGTTATTCAGCATTATTAAGATCGTTTCAAAGATGCGAATAAGCATCAAAAATTTGTTAAAAATTGCTAGTCAATTTTAACGTGATATTACTGCGGTAGTTTAGTAGAGTTAGCGTTTCAAGACCGGAAATTTTTCGGCGCGCGTTTCTGTGGGACTACATACGTAGTATATAAATTCACATAAGAATCATACAAGCATTAAGATCCAGCTAGACCGTGTAAAGGCTTTGATTTCTATAGTTTGTGTTATCACATGTACGGTCCTATAATATATTATATTGTTTTGTTTTTATTGGAACCACAGTGTATTTATATTTTCAATTGTTGAAGTTATTTAAGGTAATTACGGTATCATTCTGTTCTTGACTTTTATCGTATTCATATCAATTTTTCCATTTCCTGTATCTGCTTCGCAATCTATTGTTAACACAGAATCGGGAAATTTTGTGCGCAATAATTCACACCGCGGACACTCACTCATTTTGACTTTTTGATGTACTTTCCACTTAATTGACTACATTTTTTACTTGATGCGAATCTGCGCCTTCGAACACTTGGAGATGATTTTTTAAAAATTCTTCACATCAAGAAAATTGTAATTTGCGTTGACTAGTTTTTATTTCTTATTGACTTTTTACTTAATGTTTGCGAAATTTAATATTTATTTATAACTCTCATTTTGATTTATATTTTTATTACTGAAGATGGTCTGATTTAAGACCGAAACGTTTAATTGTATTTTAACTCTTTAAATATATATTTATTCGCTGCTTACATCTTGGGTTCGTAGTTTTATGCCTTTTATTTATCTTATTTTGTTTAAAATTTGAACTACGTTTTGATAATTAATCTAACTTGTTTTGATAATTAACCTAATTTGTTAATTACGGTATGTAGCTGTTATTTGGTGGCAACTCATCATGTCGGTGTTGTAACGTAGCGTTCCAAGGAAGGTGATAGACGTTATTTGTAATGCCATGCACTTGTATTTCAGAAGATACATCCAAGCATCATTATAGTTTAACTATTGTAATTGACAGATAATATTACAACGATAAGGCAGAAAATAAAATTAGATTCATAAAGACCAGAATAAAATTAGTAATATGTCTATGAATAGAATATAATGGAAAGAAAAAAGAAAAA
Source organism: Trachymyrmex cornetzi (assembly GCF_001594075.2). NCBI lineage: Eukaryota > Metazoa > Arthropoda > Insecta > Hymenoptera > Formicidae > Trachymyrmex > Trachymyrmex cornetzi. The sequence continues at coordinate 1,825,549 of NW_017295730.1, read as the reverse complement.
AAGAAGAAAGTATCTTAATCATTTGTTAAAAATGCAACAAAATTTTAAGTAAAATAAAAATAAATAAAAACGAAAAAGATATATATTTACCTTAGTCCGAGTGCACATCATAATTGTTCGTTATAAATTGTATAATTGTTCTTATAATAATTATATTCAAAATAATGAGCTTCTTTACATATAAACGACAGGTAGAAAATGATCGTTGATTTGAAATAAGCAAATCCAGAAAAACTTTTGTCATTCATAACCTAAACTCCACACTATAGATTAATATTAGTGCGTATACTCTAATTCCGAAAGAGAATTTTCAAATCTGTAAAAGTAACATAAGCAATCTCAATCTACAAACATTATTGCGATTAATCGGAAACGTACTTGTATGTACATTGAATTTGCAATAACTGTAATTTTCTTTCTTTAATTTTATTTTTTGTTAATATTAAAAAATTCTGGTCACTAATTGACATTTTATATTTAGAAAGTTATATTAATAAAAATTGCAGAATTTACGTTTTAGAAATTTTATTTTATTGAACAGCTACATTTAACACACAAAAAAAATCTTTTTCTTTAGGTCCCAAACTATCGTCTTTTTTAAAAAGTCTAAAATGTACTCTCTTCACGAGACTCAGAAGTGATAAGACAAAATGATTTACAATGTTGAAAAAACATTCACATATCAACATTTAACAATGCAACCTCTCAGTAATGTGCTCTTAAAGTTCTGTGCTAAAGTTACAAAATATTTCGGAAGAGGTTTTCTATCAACTCAGGGAGTACCGTGCGCCAAGCAGAGCAATAAAAAAAAAAGAATTTTGGTATTATATAGTGAAAAAAACGTCACTGTACCAATTTTGTTGTTATAATTTACAACAATTTTTAACATTAATGAATTACATTTGGATATTTTTACAACTTTTAATGTCTCCTCGTACCTCATTTTGAAGAACGATAAATGTTACGTTTGTTACATCATGTAACTTTTACTTATTTTTTGAAGACTTTTTTTTTAAAGAAAGACAATATATATCTACTAAAAGCAAAATGTTTAATTCTTTAATATTGTTATTGTATGCTCGAACAGAAGTATTAAAATTATATCGAAATCTCTTATAGCAGAAAGAAAAAAATATTTTATGGAACAACAAAAAACTCGCACGAAGTCAAAACTAAAGTTGTATGTTTGTTATAATTAAAACTGAAAGAGAAATTTTAGAGTACATTGCTTAATTGGTAAATTAAAAATAAAATATTCATTAGTAAAGCAGTGGAAATTATTAGGCACCGACAGGTGTGAGTGGATGTACGCTATCAGAATGTGCGATAACGAGACCGTCTCAATCCCCCCCCCCCCTCCACTCTCCTGGATACGACCATGATTAAATTCATGTAAAATTAATACATTAAAATGTTGATGTAAGTTCTTGCTCTTATTGGAGAATAAATTTTAATCAATAAATCCTGTCGCTAAAATAAATTTTTTTATATTCCGAAATTGGGACAACGCGCACTTTATATTTCTCATATCGAAAACAATCTGTAAATTTCAGTCGGAAGCAGGGATTAGTTGGAGCTCAATTATTTAAAAAATAGCTTACTTAAAAGATTAAAAAATAAAAAGACTAAGACGAGCGATAAAATCCTGTTTCCACAAAAGCATTTTATTATACGTCAGCAGCGGCCCTCCGTATAGTACTAATAGATAAACTATTGATGGTAAGTGAAATTCAAAACCAAAATTGTACTACTATATAAAGAAAAACATAAAGAAAATTTTTAATCATTTTAAAAAATGTAAGTAATATTAGTAGAGCTATATTGATTACTGAGTAGAGCTGTAAGATTTTGGCGGTTTAGCAGATTCAAATTGTACACATACCAATATTTATTTTCGGTCAAAGAAACGTACCTCTGTTTTATCTGTCTGTCTTTCTATAAGTAGTTTCTACAAAACAGTTTGGAATTGTTTCTGTACCCTCTGTGATTAGTCACGAATATTCCGTAACACAAAACGGTTATAATGGCACAGCAAGGAGCAACAGATTGCCGTGAGATATTTCCGATTCGTCAGGCGATACGTAGACATTACAAAAAAATGCGAGGATGTTTATATGCGCGATGCAATCATTGTTTGGAACCAATAACAAGTAGACCCCAAATTTACTTACATAATCACTTGGTCGAGGAACATTCAAACGAATTAACAGAAGCAGAAAAGGAAGATAAACGTACACATTGGACATGGGATCATGTTACCATAAAAGACACACAGAATGTGACATGTAACAGATGTGACCAAAAAATTAAGTGCAATCAAAAAAAATTCGATTGTGTATGTCGACACTTAAAGACAGTGCACGGGTAAGTACATTAAAGGTTATAAAAAATTTATGCTAGAGAGATGACAATAGAACTGAAGAATAAAAAATTGACAGTGATTGATAGGAATAAATAAATAACACTTGAAAAATTGTAATGGTTAAAACAAGTATTCAACACTCATCGGCATATGTGTACTATTATTATGTTTAATATACAGAAAAATATAAATTAGCAAAATTTGTTCATTTTAATTTTCGTACAAGAATAATCAGATGTATGAAAGATTCGTATTTATCACATTGCCATACTAGATCGCATCTCAATATCCGAATAATAAGTTAAGAGTTATAAAATAATACATGTCCGCATAATGGAGTAGTGTGCATAATTAAAATTTCTATGAATTCGTTGAATTTTTCATTTCTTTAAACACTCTATATTTAAATATAGGATATTACCTCCGTGTACGGATGACGTGGATAATATGAGTAGCGATGCACACGCGAATACAACAATAAAAATAGATGAAATACACTCAGCAACTTCCTCTAAAATCACGGAACAGATCGGTGTTCTTAATAAGTAATTATTCACTATACATTTATTACGTTTATTATAATGTAAATAGATTATTTGAATTAAACATTGCGTTTCCTGGACAAATGTAAGAAATATTAATGAAGAACAAGCAGAAAATAGAGGAACAGTTACGTTAATCAAAAAATAATTAAATGTTCTTTGTAATAAGAAAAAAAATTTTAGTACTTCATGTTCAGTAGTAAAATTGTTGAATCCGAATCATATATGGCTATATGCAATATAAGTATCAGGAATGGAAATGCTTACTTTCTATAATCCATTATAATGATTTCGCAATGACGTTGCAATTTTTTATGACGATAACAATAACTAATTAAAAGTTAAGATTGGGAAGGTTGTTTTTAAAAGTAACTTGTCACTACGGATCGTTTATTGAAACAAGTAACTTATTACTTGTATTGTAACACTACATTGTAACAATATTCAAATACTGTACCTAGATACTTTACCTGCATATCACTAGTATACACATATATATGGACATTTACATATTTTTGTTCTATTTAATGTAACAGTTGTTATATAATTACGAATAATATAAATATTACATTAATTGATAAATATTTATCAATAGATATTTTGTCAGATTTCAATTTTTAAAAATCGTATTTTATATGAATACAGATCCGTGCCGAGCACTGAATCAACAGACTATGTTTTGGATCTTTCTCTCCATAAAGATGTGACAAAACATTAATTATTTTATAGCCAATCATCATCTGCAGCATTCAACATTTGTTCTTTTCCGAATCTTGCGAAATAAACTTTGATCTTCTTACACAGGAATAATTTACATTATGTTACGTAAACTGTTGATGTGTTATATTTTATTAATTACTGACATTATATTAAAAAACTGAATATTATGAAATAGGTTTAAACTACTTTAAACTTTTAGTTTAAATCTATTTTGTGACTCATGTAATATTACACAAGATATTAGTACAATCTGTCAGCTAATTTTGCAGATATTTTGTACTAATAGCTTTTCCAAGTTAGGTGTTACATTGGTATTATTGGACAATTGACTAAACCATGCAATATTCTATTTCATATTCATAAAACGTGTACGCCAATTGCATTAACATTGTATATTTTGTTTAATGGCTAAATGTAACTTTTATGATTTGTTGCTCATTGCAAAGATATATGAATATCCCGTATTCTCCTTTATGATTTTAGTTTAATATATTTAAGGTAATACATTCGCGACAATACCATCCAAAAGTTAGGTACTTTTACATTTTTAATATGTATCAAGAAATTTATATTTTCAGTTATACTGTAAAGGAAATGAAGTATACATATATATATATGTATATATACATATATTCCATGGTTCAGTACGCAAAGAACATTTCTTGTACCTCGACAAAGAATTTTACACAAGTTATTTATCTTCTATCAGTCACATAAAATAGAAATATAAATCACATGGATAACTTGCATTTATTGCAATACTACAAGAAATTAAAAAATCGAAATAGAAGTAACATGTAGTTTTACATACACAATATTAAGAGAGAATAATATAGTTACCCAATCAGCACACAATATTTTAAAAATATTTTTTAATATTTATTTTATATATAATATTTTTATTAAGGATATCCGGGAAATTTTCGATATTCGTTCAGATAATTGTTCTATCCGAATTGAATATCCAAAAAGAATGTGACATCGGCTGATATCCAGTATCCAGTACTTTTATGATCCAATGCATCCCTAATTTTCACATTAAATATTTTAAAAACGTTTTAAAAACATTGAATGTTGATTACATGATTAAATGACTGATTGATGTGGAAACCTTTGACTAGTAGACGCAATAAATTATTTTTTAATTTATTATTATATGTTTACGAACAATAGATGATCATTTCTTTTATATCCTTAAAAAGAAATAATTATCTGCTAATGTTTCTAAATATATGTGTAACACTAAATTAAACGAACTAATTTATTTGCAATATGTTTTTAAAATTAATAAATTTTAGACGAAACCGATTCTTACATAAAAAAATTTGTGACATTTTCTCATCTCGTCGATATACTACATTTTTTTAATCTCAGTCATTAATTTATTTTAGTCTACTAGTTAGTTTCTCTATTGTAACTAGAGTTACATTTGTTTCAAGAATATGTGTACTTTTTTGAGATTGTGAAACAGTGCACTCTTACATTTTACTTTTTGAAACCAAATGTACTTTTTTTTTTTAAAGATAAATCAACTGAAGATAAATTTAAAAGACTCTTTTAAATTTAAAAACGAAAAATGTAGAAATGACGTTTTTTCGAACATCTAATTTAAATGTATTTTTGGATAGTACAATGGACGCGAATGCGGAATTGTCAAGGAAAATGTCATCAAATAAATAGTTATAGATTACTTAAAAAATATGAATTAACATTTGATCTTTGAAATCTTAAATGTTCTTTCTTTTTTCCAAGCCATAATGATAATGTGCAAAACTTCAGCCTCGTAAACGCTATTGGATTGAGAAAAGAAATAGACTGACTCTTGACCCCGTTAAAAAATTCAATGGCTCAGTATAATTTTATTATTTTAAAACAATTTGATTATTTACAATTATTGTATGGAAACAAGAAACTGTTAACTGAAGTATGGAGCAAGGCCAAATATTCATTATAAATTTTATATTTATATATATTAATATAAATATGTTATATACAGGTTTGTATATATATATATGTATATATACATATATACGATTTTTATATTTATATATATTAATAAAGATATATTACATATGAAGATAATGAAATAGTTTAATCTTAAAAGAGAGTTAAATGACTCCTTTATTAATACGCACCTGAGAAAATAATGTAAACAAGACCATAGGAGTCAATCGCAAATTGTTCATAATCACGAGATACAAATTTAATTATTACAATTTTTGTGTATTCGACTATAAATTTAAGTCCTTTTCAGCTTAAAAATATAATAAATAAACACATGATGTAATAATATCGCATTTAATATAACGCAAATTACATATAGATGTGTATGTGTGTGTGCGTGCGTGCGTGCGCGTACGCGCGTATGTATGTGTATGTACATATTATATAAATTTTATATGCATATATTATTCATAAATATATGCGTAGCTATAATAAATATATGATCGTAGAAGCTGTTACAGAAACACGCCATACAAGCGTTTACACGTATGAATATGCCAAACGGAATATCCGATTAAATCAACTGAAAATGCTGCAATCGTGTGACACATGGCTTTCTGTAGCATTATTATGATTATATCCTTTCGCGATATCATAGCGACCGATGACATATGTTGTTTTTATTACCGCTATAATAAGCGCGATTAAACTTGCCACGATTTTATCTGTGAAATAAATGAGCAAATCTTCGGATTATAATTATTATCATCCGTACGTCCGTCAAACATCCGTAAAAACAGCGATTCCCAAACCGTGTTTTTCCAAATTATAAAATACAGAAAAATCCACAACGAAATGTATTAAATGTATTTTTTAAATAATTCGTATATAAATTATTATGGGTATGTATATAATCTGCTTAATTAATAGATCTTCGGAAAGTAATTAAAATATTAGAGTGTGTAAAAATGTTGCATTGAACTTTTTTGGGATCTCAAAGAAATGCTTAATTTAAAAACTTTGTTAAATGATGATTTGTAGGATTTTTCGGCTTGATGTTCGTTCGTCACGACAGTGACAATGGAATATTTTATTTTTTTATTTCATTGCATCAACAGTAACGTGTATCTGCAATCGTCGGGGTATAACAATGCATCGGAAAAGTTTTGGAATTTGACGAGAAAGTACACGAGCACAGAAAAGTTTCAAAATATATCTTCTCATAAGATATATTCCATTACGGTAAAACACACACACACACATTTCGAAAATTATTTTTAGAAACATTGTATAACTTTTTATGAACTACAGTTTAAACGAATTAAAACAACTTTTTCCTTTTAACTTGTTTGCGAGAAGTCTTTCAATTTAATCATTTGCTGAAATCACATCCGATTAGAAAATTCCACTGACTGTTTTTTATTTCTAAGCATTAGTATCCAGCATCAATAATGCATTATTATACTTTTGAAAACTTCGCGTAGCACTTCAAAAAACTCATGCAAGTTAGTATCTCAAAAAGTCGTGACGACAGTTTCATACAAATTTAGATAAATTTTACGGAGTTAAATGAAAAACGCGCAAACAGTTAAACTGCAGTGACGCGTCTGCAAAAGTTCTTACTGTGGTTGCGAAGGAGTTTCGTTTATGAAGGATTGCGGTGATATTTTATTCGAGACGTTCGCGAAAAGGTCCTCAGCATTCAGCGTCTCTAAAAGATTCTTGTTTGAAACACAAGGCTGCATTATCGTCTCAGAAAATCGAAATTTGGAAATTTTAAATCTCCATCGAGATTCTAGATCTTATGAGTGGGGACGTTCCGAGATACATGTCCCTGTAGACCAACCGGGAATTTCCATCGATGCAGTCATCGGCGAACGGATCTATGAGAATCCGTAGATTGCACGTTTCCTTTTTTTTTCTTACGATCCTCCTGAAAAAGACTTATGAAAATCGGATTATTTATCTATTTTCATCTCTTGAACATCTGTTCCTATGTTATATCATTATCTATACATCTCGTTTTCATGTGTCTTTTTCGGATGTGTTTTTTTATTCACGCATTTGGTCATATATTAATATTGAAGTAAGTTTGCCAATTTTATTTTAGAGCCATGGTCTTTATTTTTATTATACGATCCAATATATTGGGTTAGAACAAAAGTTTGTAGTACCACGAACTTCAAAATTTAAGCAGCTATAACTTCGTTAAAAATGAACGAAATTTAAGTTTAAAAAAAGGGTTTTAAAACATAAAATCTCTACTTTCGAAAGGTAACTGCGTCTTTTGAGTTTATGTGAATTTGGTAACTTTAACATGTAGAAAACTACGAGCTGAACAAAATGGGAAATTTTTTTCTTACTTTGTAGGCTTGTCACGTGCAAAAAAAGCTTGCAAAAATTTTTGATCTTTTTACGTGGAAGCTTAAGTTTTCCCTACAAAATCGTTTTTTAAAAATGTTCCTAAAATTTTTTGTTACATTATCGTGAATTAAATAAAGAGTCTTAACCTTGATACTCGTAATAACTCCGTTAAAAATCATCGTATCGCAATTTAAAAAATAGATTCTTAAAGCTGAAAGCTTTATCGAATGGTATAATTGCCAAATTTTTTTAAAAATATATAGACATAGGACAATGAAACAACGCTTCGAACTTTTGTTTCAACCCAATAAATGTATAAAATTTATATCTATTAAATTTAAGTTAAGCCAGGACGAGAAAATTTTTTTATTTTTCTACAAAACTATAAAATATTTAACGCTTGTTACGAATCTTTAACTTGAACTTTGATAAACCTTCAATTTCTTGCGTATCCCGCTTCAATATGACGTGCATAAATCTCGAAGAGTAGGCTACCACTTGAGGTTCGATTTCTGTATAGAGGCGCGAGGATAAGAGCATCACGTGCTACTCGATCAAGCTTCGTTCCGCGATATTTCTTTTCAAAGAAATTGCTTTTGCATTATCCCTTCTCCATGGTCGTATGGAAAAGTCGCAATATAGCTATTCTGACGTAACCAATCGTTGAAGGACAGAACGAGATGTTCTTTCCGGTTTCTCTGGATCGTATGACTTTTTTTGCTTTCTCTTTTCCACCGTCGCTTCGCAAGCTGATATTTTTGCGCGTAAAAGCTGTAAGGAAAATCCTTAAATTTGGTTGCGACGAGAAATGCACCGATCAACTCGTGTGTATCCCGATTCCTGAATTTCCACCTTCGCCCGTGTCGTATCCCACCACATTGCTGTATCTCCAATCGGTCGTGAGGGAAATTCAACGTGATACTGTGGTAATGGAACGTTTAAGTATATCTGCATAGGTAATGTGTGTGTGGAAACAGAAATCGCCGTTGCCACCACATCCTCTACTTTTTTCTATCTCTTTTATTTTCTTTCTTTCTCTTTTCTTTCACGTTTTCTTTGATTAAGATTTTTGTACCTCTATGGATAACGAAGAGAAAATTGTCGACTATCATGATGTTCCCCGTTCATGCCGCAGTTGCGATTAGCGCAATGCTGCTGGAAAGATCGTTCTATTTGCGATTAAGCTCGCTATATCGATTCTCGATTTTTCGCTGAAAATCCTCTTCTTGCTCACACTCACAGGCCGCAAAAATCTACATGCTCTCGTAAACCTGAACGAAAATGTTAATAATTATTAGATTTATGTAATTTTAAAAGAGGATATAAATTACACATAAATTTATATAGGAAATAATTAATATTGCTTGGCAAATAATTTCGGTTCTGCGACAACATTTTGGTTTTGTTTGTTTTGTCGATGCAAGTTTAATTTATTGCGCAAAATGAAATTTTGCAAAATAAAATTTTCCATTAAATATACCACGAGAATAAAAAAAAACCTAGCGAGTACTGTTACTATTGATACGAACAAATAATTTTTCGTCGATAGAAAATTGAAGTACCCACGTGAAACTCACGTTACTGCGTAATGCGGGTCTCATTACGACCACGGTGCATTACGCACTATCGTAACAGCGTCGGGTTAATATCCACCCGCTGTGGCAAACTGATGGACCGACCCCCGCAATCCTCCCAACCCCTTCAATTCTATCGCCTCGTTGCGCCGCACAGTGCGGCGTTGCAGCCGCACTATCGGGTGCAATGTCCTTACCGATGGAAATTGTTCCACTTTACGACCGCGCCGCCGAAGGACTCGCTGCCACCCAGGGTGAATCGGCGAAGGACAATGCACTCTCGTCGCTCCTGTTGGAACGCAAAACTATATAGTTTTTGCAGCTGCGTCTCTGACAAATCGTGATGCGACGAATACCAATGCGACGCACGATCTTGAACGTTATCACGGCAGAAGTCCGCACCTGTGATTCTGTTTTTATTTGCATAGATACGTGAGATAGACGCATGATTTATCGAGAAGCTTCGCGTAAGAAATGGCTGCCGTTCCCCAGTCATATTTTGTTCTGATTCCCTCAGTAAAGAGTCTCTTTTTCTCTCTCTTTTTTTCCTTTTTTCTATCTTTTTTTCTCTTCCTTTCCGAAGAATTTGGTATAAACCTATATATGACGAAGCATCACACGAGAAAAAGTCAATATCCTATATATATATACTGACGACACATTTTTCCAGCGTATTTTTCCGTAAACATTCGCTATCCTCCGAGGGATGTCCTGTATATAAGATTGCACGGCCGTCGATACAGCTACAATTTTTTCATCGAAGCAAAGAGATTGCCAGTCGTACGCGGTAATTGAGCACTGCGGAAAATCCGATAAAAATTTGTCATTCCACGATTGAAATTTGCTTCGTCTCGCTAAGCGAGAGAGTCTGGCGCATCTATGTTGCATTTCCCGATACCGCTCCTTTAAAGCATGCCATTTTCTGTCTTCTAAATTATTGCTCGCAATCTCTTCGGTACCTCCGCCTTCACGAGTGCGCGCTGGTTCTTGATTCATTCGTCCTCTCCGCCGTATTGAATCGCAAACAATGATTTTCCTCACGTAGCTGCATCTCCGGGCATACAATGCGAGAAATTGCAGTGATTGCCAGCTTTGTACTTTGAACGCTTTTCCGCCCGCCTAACGAGAAGACCACCGGCAAGAAGGGAAGTTTCCGCGGACCACACGCGACGGTTCTCGCATTAAAGTGCCGGTACGCGACCAGAAAGAAATATCCGACCTACTCTTTACGGAACCATTTTACTCGATAGGACACGTAGGTCATAATTAAAGGACCAGTCGTACCTATACTAATTTCATCAGTATAGAACTATGCCTCATAAATTCATAATAGCGTACGTACACTGAGAAAAAATAGTTGCTGTTTCAAAAAAATATTAGTTGATTCAACTAAATGTAGCGATCACGGACTGTTAAGCAAATATTTGTTAATTCAACTAAATATTTGTTAATTCAAACGAATAACATGTTTTAAATTACAAGGTCTTGTTAATCTAAATATATAAACATTTGAACTAAATAATCATTACGAACTAAGCGCATTTAGTCAAGCTAACAACTTTTTTTTCTCAGTGTATAAAATGTTTGTCCCAATAAAAAATATCTAAATAAAATATTGAGCATTTCTACTGACCGTTTTTATTCATATTTATATTGAATGTCTATTGATGTGAACAATAACGTCAATAGAAATTTTCTTTTTTTTATTTAAAAAAAAGGATACGTGATATTACGTAAAAAAAAATCAAAGTTTATTCTAGTATATATTATTATATATAAAGTAATAAAAGTTAATCAATATCTTTTATTTAAAAAAAAATTAATCACCTGTCGTTATAAATTTGAACCAGGTTAATTCACGTTTTTCGAAAAACGAATTCTTATCATGTAGTACTCTCAATATTGCTGGTTTCTCATCAATTAATACAAAAACCTGATAACATGCAGTGGAAAAATGTGATGAATTTTCTGGAATCAGTTTTACCCACAATATTCACAATGAAATCGAATACACTTGAAAATAACTATTAATTATAAATATATAGATATAAAAAGAGAAGTTGAACAATTCACCTATCTACATCATTTTAGTTATGCAATAACGAGAAAAAGAATTTTCTTGCACCTATACATATACAATTCGAAATTACACAAATGTATATTCTATAATTTTCAAAACCTTTTCACATTAACTAACATATAGAATAATCCTGCACTAAGAAAAAGTTTTTTTTCTATGAATAAAAATTTGGTTGAAATGTGCCAAACAAAAATATTTAGATAAATAGAAAAATATTTTGTTTGCACATTTAAACTGTACAAACAAAAGTGTAATTTTATGTAAAATAAACAGTTTAATTGATACAAACAAATATTTTTTTACTCACAAAAGCAAAAAAATTTTGTATTAGGAGCAACTAAATTTTTTGTTATATAAACAATTTGATTGTTGTAAAAAATACCTAAACTAAACAATTTTGTTGACTAAATTTGTTTTTAATGTGGACGAATAAAGAATCGTCTTTAATTATAATATCAAATAATCTATCAATATATACACTACTTGATTAACTCAATACTTCCTCGATTAATCAAAGATGCATTATTTTCCATGCCGCAGTTGCATTTGATCGAGGAGATTCAAATTATTTATGGGATGTTAAAAGACGAGAGATAGGTGGGATCGGTCAGTAAGCGTCACGCCTTATTCAAATCCCCTTCCGGAAATCAGGCGACTGGTTCATGAGTGTCCGTCATTGATGGCAAGGGTACACACATCGTTGGTGCGTCCATCAACCAAAAGCGGCTGACCGCCGAAAGCAAACCATTTGGAACTCGGCCGACTGGCGCAATTTCAACTCGGAAGATCCTACGATGTCACGCGGGCTTCGATCGGCTCGTCAACATCATTCAATTTTCAGTAATGGATCCTGGCGTCAAACGCTCTCACGTTGCAGTTGCCCGATTACCCCCGAACTACTCTACGATTTTGCTGCCCTTTACAGCCAGTTCTGCTGCTTCAACCCAGCAGCAATTTCGCTTCTTTCATTTGCAACCGGCGCGGTCGTTGCCTAATTGAGCGTCGATACAATCGATCACAATTTAAACGCGTGAAATTTCAGCGCAATTAACCCGCCGTCCGTAACACGATATTTTTCATTGTATGTATAGAGTAACATCGGTCTGGTGGATCGCCACCCATTAATTTTCCCATTTTCCCGTTTCCAATTTTCTCACCTATTGCTAGTGCAAGAAAAGCGATTGCAAACTCTAATTTTATTCCTGAACTTTATGAAAGCCTCTGAATACGTGACGAGGCAATATTAAAGAAAGATTTTTCCACATAAAAAAAATTTTTAAAACAAAATGTTTACACAGGATGTTCCGTAAATAAAATTTTTTTTATATGAGACTTTGCTTTCGAGTGACATTTTTTCAACAATTTATAAAGTACTAAAATTCATCGTATATGAATATCTTGGGAAATTACAAATTAACAAAAAACTAATAAATTTAAAATAATAATCATTATTTAATCGACTGTCGAAATGATAAGACACATATTGTTCTCGCAGTTGTTATTTTAAAATTTGACGATAATTTTTAACATATTAACGAGTTACAAAATGTTGCATAAGAGAGATTCATTGTTCAGTGTAGAAGCGTCGACTGTGTGGACTTGAGTTCTCATTGCCACTCAGCTTTCTAACTTTGTGAGTATGTGACTTACCTTACAACAGTTAACGGTTCAATTTTGAGAAGAAAAACGTTTATTTTGTTATGCAATACTCCAACTGTTGCGCTAGGGGGAAAGATTGCTGATGAAGACTCAAACTATGAGTGAAAAAGTTCAAAGTCAAGGTTTATATTTTTAGTATTAAGAAGAATTGCGCTAATTGATAACCAGCGTTGACTTCTATTATCTGTATTGTATGTTTTATGTTTTTTATAAACTGAATATCTTGATTTATTTTAAAAAAAATCTCACCTAGTTTTTAATAACTATCTTTTAATATCTATTTTTAGTATGTTATTAATATTCACGTTACGTTATGTTATGAATGCTTGCGTTAGATGACTCAAAGTTTTACGGTGTGTAATAATATTTCAGTTAAACGTCAAATATCCAGTTTTTCGTAGGTATATCCCAAACTGCCTGTCTCCTTAGCATGTAATGAACGGCTACGATTAAAGCGTGGAATGCGATTGTGCGGTGGCTATGTTTGTAGATGTAGATAACAAAAACTTGTTTCCTCCATGTAAGTTCGCTCAGACAAATGACAATATTCTTCTCCTTCATAGATTCGTACAAGTGTACGTCGCGCTATAAAAACTTTTATTACAGCAAAAACCAGTCCACGCTCGCTTCTTAATCGTAGCTTCGAACATTGTCCCATGTATCTTTTACTTCTCCAAAGTACCATTAATCTAACTCATTCCACTCATGCACCTTTTCTTTCACGTACGTTGTTATCACTGTAATTGTATAAATCACAACACCTCAAGGAACACACTTTTAAGTATCAGTAAAAAATCAAAATGACTTTATTTTAATTCTTAACGTCACTAAACAGTCAAATTTTATAACCAAAAATCATCATTTTGACTTTCATGACGTCAAAATAAAATTATTTCGACTATCTCTCTTGACTTGGTGTTTTTCTTGGGAAACGAATTCTTCGTCCAAAGCATTTTATATGCTACTTTTTTAACGGACTAATGCTTTATTAAAAAATCACAAGAAATTATCGATTTCTAATAAACATCGTGTCTTAAAAATGTACTAATATAACATTCATTTGACATATTAGTACATTTAAGACACGATAATTATTCTTTTACAAAGAAAGAACGGCTGAAGTATTTAAAAATTTAGCTAGATGCAATTCTGAAAATAATTTTATTGTACCAAAGTAATTATATAGAACGCTCAAGCTGATTACTAGAACATCAAAACCTTTTGCAATATTGTTCATCATATTTAAGTTTCCTACAAAATTATTTTGATAATCCAACAAAATTATACTTAGATCTACTTAAATTTTTAGATATTCCAACAAAATAGTTTTTTCGTTGTATTAATTTAAAGCATTTTTAACATGTCAATAATTCAGTATATTAGTACTACACAAAAATCACTTTTTGATAACATTAGTAATTTAATTTCCATGCAATATCGAAAGCAAGCACCTTGAATTGTATTCGGAATCGTTGATCCATTTGTAGCAAAGTCTGCATAAAGCCATCCATCCAATCTCTCTCACGGTCGAGAATGAGGGATAGACGAACCATTTCTGAGTCTACTGAAACGTACTAGAACAAACAGGGAATAGAACTTCCCTCGATTATCGCGGAATTTCAATAGCCAGTTTCCGTTGCCGACGACCAACACGTATTCCAACACCGGAGACCGTCCTAATGCATTTGATCGGCGAACAATCCCGGCCGGAAGACCGTTACTCCGCGCTTGCGGACGATTTATAGGATCGAAGATCACCGACGACGTCTTCTGCACGCGGCGCGTCTCTCGATACTCGCTAAAACTTTTCCCTCGCAATTTCTTCCTTCGCGGAGTTTCCGATGAGAGAAAGGGAGAGAAAAGGGAGAAAGAAGGACGCAAAAGTGTATCCGCGATATCGCCCGTTCGGGAAAGACGAATGTGTCGGATGCGCGTCATCAGCATCAATCATGAAATTCATCTTACGATTTCCCGCGGGGCACTCTGGGAGATTACCGGAATTTCTTCCTCTTTGCTCTCTCCGCGATGTCGTGCCGCAGAAAGTTTTCGCAAATAACTCGGTCGCAAACCGAAAACCTGTCGCGAACAGCCGCCTGAGGGTTCTCGTTTCCTGGTTCAGCAGCCTTCCCAGTGGATCGAAATCCGCTTTGTTTACGTACAGGCAAAGATGTCGATCACTACGGTGATTTCCACTGACAGTTTTCTCCCTTGCCGTAATTGACACATGTAACTGAATGTGCCAATGTCGATTTGATTGAACAATTAATGCTTTTTCTTTCTATTTATATTGGAGAAAATTCTCTAAATTTCGGAAACGAGATTTTATTCGACACGAAATGGAAACAAGATTTTATTCGGGCACGCTTATTTTTATCTACCCCGGTAGCGACTCTTCTATACAGAGGATTTTGTAAAACCAGATACTGCTGTTGTTATAAATTGAGAAGCATAAAATAACAAACGATGGAAAGCCGGTAAAGTGCAAAGTACTGTCAAGCGAGATTAGCATCAAAATGATCACCATAGCGATTAATTTCTAGTTTAGATGCGAAACTGTAAAATATAATGCATAACTTTGAAATATATCGAACACGCAATACCTCTTCGTTATATTATATATAGATATTTTTAATTACGAGTGATAGACAGAAAATATAGAATGCCAACGGTTCTTTGCTCCAGCATTATTTGCATGACAAATCTTTTAGAATGTTGCGTTTTCTCCAGATTACGGATGCGCTCTTAGCCTGATTGGTTTCTCTCTTTTTTTCGTCTTACGGAACATTTTGTATCTATTTACATGCTATTCATTCCGTGTACGATTTCACCAGGCAATGACCCAAACCACAATACAGTATCAATACCAATATCAATAACTCCCACCAGCGCGTCGCTAATCGCGGCCAGTCTATTTATAGCTATTCACCCTCTCGATAAATCGATCGGTCCATCCACGGGTAACCACACACCTGCATTCTCTCTCTCTCTCTCTCTCTCTCTCTCTCTCTCTCTCTCTCTCTCTCTCTCTCTCTCTCCTCCTCCCTCCCTCCCCCCTCTCTCTCTCTCTCTCTTCCTCCCTTCCTCCCTTCCTCCCTCATCGCACTTAGTGTCCGTTTCGCTTCGAGAAACCGAATTTCTCTGAATCTAATGGTCCATCGAGCTTAAGTGTCGACCAAGTCCGCGCAGGCGCCTTTTCCACCCCCGGTCGACCCTTCGCTAACCTCCCTCTTCATTCTTTGGGTCAGCAGGATGAATGAGTCGACCGGCGCGGCGCACACGCTGGGGATGTCACCAGTTTCTACCCCTCCACTGCTTCTCTATCACCCCACTGTTGCCCCATGGTGCAGACTACTCGCTCGTTGCCTCTCCCTCGACTAAAAATAGCCGGATCCCGCTGACGTCATCGATCTATCGTCCTCGTTGTCGGACGAAACTATCCCTGGAGCGAGTCGGGACCGACAAACGACCGACGATTCCGCCAGTCGGGCAAGTATTGACGGCCGCCGCGACCGAGGATGCCCCGTTGCATTAATAACACGTGGTTCCATGGCCGCGCGCGAGTCTGATTTTCGTGTCGCAAGCATACGCACACCTGACGCGTTAAATGGATGAGAATCCGCGATTCCCGTCTCGATTCCGTATCGTTTTTATCCGGGAGACTGCAAACGTTGCAAAATTTCAACGGGCTCAATTTCCTTCCCCGAGTCCGAAAACGTTTTTGTCGATAGTGAGACCTTTTAACCGAGCTCCACCACCGAAATCTCTCTGAGATCGAAAATCGAGGAACGAAAACCGAGATTTATTAGGAGGTTTGATATATCTGGCGAAAACCGTTCTTCATGGTTAGCGACGACCACGAAGGACGTTGTCCGGACCGACGGCGTTTCCGGCGATGTCGCATATCCCGCGGAAGAGCGAGATTGCACCCCTTTGTTTTATGAATAGCGATTCATCCCGCCGAAGCTGCTACCAGTCGTCGAGTTATTCCAAGCTTCTTTCTGTACGTTCATTCGCTTCCGTTACAAAGGATTTTATCTGTGGTACCGCTGTCATCTTGCGCGCGTGATTAAGTCGCTCGTTTGTATTTCTCTGTAAGCGAGACAAAATCTGCTAATATCAGCAACTCGATCTGTCATCCGCATGTACTTCATAATCTCTTTACCGACTTTATCCTGATTTATCTTTACTTTCTGTTTTTCCTTAATTCTTACTTGTACCGTATATACTGGCATTATTAGCACTAATTACACAATCTTTATTAAAAGAGGTTCTTGCAGAGTATTAAATTTTGGAATATACTAAAACTTTTTTTATAATTTTTATAAAATTTATATAGTTTTTATAATTAATAATTATACGGAAATTATACTTAACTGTAACATTGTTGCGTAACAAAATTTTCAAGAGAAAACGTTTGTATAAATTATTGAATACAAAATTATTAACGATAAAATTTCTTTCAGAATGTATCTTCTAAGATAAAGATCAGATTCGATGCTCTTTCTATTCATTTTTCATCTAATTACCGTGCAAAATAGGTAAAAAAAGGTAAATAATAATATGAAACTTTTTCCTCTGGTTATTTATAGACTAAAGTACACATATAAGCGAAGGTCATATTCGATCAAAGCGAATGTCGGTGCTTAATAATATATTTTTAAGTAAATCTTACAATTTTTCCAGTTCAAGTAAAAAAAAATACAATACAGGTTACTGAGTTGAAATATTTGTAGTAAAATAATAAACGCTTCGACGAATGAAGTTATGGGGTAACATTTGACCCGACGTTATTATTAGAGGGTTAAATACGTATCTAAGAATTTAGAGTAATTTCTGCTCGATAATTTTTATTTGCTCAGTTTTGAAATGATTAAATTATCAGAAACGATGATAACACGTCGTTTTGACTGTCATCAAACGATTAACATTTTTTTTCATACGGCAATCGTGTTACGCGGATGCGGCACTGTTGACCGCGGAATTTCACGATTCCGGGTGCAGGAGTTGGTAAATGGAAACCATGACCGAAGTTCCGACGCGATTAAAGACCGCCGTAAACGAGCCACGTGTCCGAGTCCTCTGTGGTCTGCGGATTGCACGCTTTGTTGAACGTTGCCACGTAGGTACGGTCGACGCGACACGACGCCGGTATCCGCGTATATCCGACGGCGGATCCTCTGGCGTCGGCAATTTTGTATCTGCCATCGATCGGCGCTAGAAACGATCCAGCGAGATTAAATTGTTCGCGGCCGCGCGACAGTAACTGTGGGCCTAACAATTCCACGAATCGTTACGTATTGCATACACATGCGGAAATGTACGTGTATCATCCCGCCGACGGTGTATACTCGCGGTTCCATCACTGGCGTTAGCGGAATCCGGCTAACATCGTGCACGGTCTAGTTAATTTTGTGAGCTGCCTATTACGCTTCAATATGCACAGTGCGCCATTATGAAATCACTACTTCGAATGTAAATATAACGAGAAGATCCCATTTATCTACAATCCCGATTACATACCGCAAACATCAGCTGGTTTCTAGTGATTTTCCACTGCTTTACCAATGAGAATATTTTATTTTAAATTGGCCAATGAGCGATCGCAATATGCGTGCAAACGGAGCTTTCCCAATATAACGTGATAGAGAGAGAGAGAGAGAGAGAGAGAGAGATATTTTAGTTTTTGAAATACTAGATTTATCCTATTACGTCTGTTATATACGGAAAGAACGATTTTGCTGAAGTATCTGAAAATTTAACTAGATACAGACCTAAAAATAATTTTGTTGGACTACAAAATAATTGTGTAGGAAACTGTGTAGGAAGCATGATGAGCAATGCTGCAAAAAGTTTTGACGTTCTAGCAACCAGCTTAAGCGTTCTACATAATTATTCTACATAATTATTTTAATAGTCCGACAAAATTAATTTCAAACCTGTATCTACCTAAATTTTTATATTTCAGGATAATTATTTTTTCGTATAAGTATTTGAAAGTGGAATTGTCTGAAGGAATTATCTCTTAACATTTTGATTGCCAAGCTGATTTCTATTGAGCTTAATAAATCTAGACTGTGTTCCAAAATTCACTGCCAGCACTGAAAATCTACAGTTTACGTTACATATACATTTTCAGCACTGACAGTGAATTTTAGAACACACACCGCCCTAGTATATTATTTTAATACTTTATTATTTTTCTTAATATCTTAATGCCTTTCGTTAGTATAATATTGTTTGTTTAATATCTTAAATTTAAATATTTAATAAAATTATTTTTGATTAAGTGAGACAAATGGGTAACGGAACCTTTACGGAAATTTATGTGTCTCACCTAGATATAGATAAACAATCAAAATGTTATTTTGAACAATATAATTAATAATAATTGAACAACATAAAGCAACATAATTTTGCTTTGTTGTTCTCGTGCATAAATTCAATAACCCTCATTTCATATGATTGTAATACTAAATTGAATAACGCAACTGTAAATAATTATTTAATCAAATTGCGTGCATGTTATAACTTGTTAATCTTCCCTTTATTCTTATTTCTTATTAAATTTCGTTAAATTTAACTCAAGCAGATTTTGGATAACATACGTACATTTATATTAAAGCACGATATTCTTTCATTATAATGACACGCCCATAATCCTTCCTGTTCTTTACGTAGAATAAACGTAAATGAATTCATGCGAAAGAGCACGGAAAGATTGATTAAGAACCAAATGGAAATCACGCAGAGTTATATGGCAACCGGTCCGTTATACAATGAAATCACGCAATCATCATTGAAATGGTGCGGAACAAAGCACCTGTCCATTTGAGTGAATCTCGCACGTTTCTCCTGACAAAAGTCAGACTAACTTTCAGGATCCGCAGTTAATTTGTAACAGGGGAATCTGTTCGGAAGTTCTACTCCCTGACTCGCTCCCGCAACGCCATTCGACATCAATGTCCCGCTTTACTTCGCCAGCTGTACTATCATTATTCAAAAGTGTTTCGTCGAATTATTCCATCTTGTCTTTTCCTCTGACACGTACTAATATTGGTTATTACGAATAGCATATGTCGATAGATATAAAATGTATTATATCGTAAAATATAACTTTAAATTACATAAAATTGATTGCATCTTTTTGATATTTATGAAATAAAATATTAAATGCGAAGGAAATAACTTTTTTACGGTACATTAATAACGTGGATATTTATTTAATTATTAAAGAAATAATTTTTCCTTTGCCTATTATGTTACTAACAACATTGCTGTTTATTAATTTAAACGGATGTAGGAAGAGAGGAGAGAAATTTTTTATTCTTGTTTACATTATTATATTAAGCTTGAAACATTACAAATTCTTTAATTTCTACATTCGCTTAAGAAAAATAGACTGTACAATTTCAATAGCAGGAGGAAATTCCAGAAATAGAAAAGAACCGGAATAAAAACTTAAAAGCAAATTAAAAAAACGTTTCTCGGAAAATGGCGAGGATCTAATGACTATTAAATTCGCAATCAAACAGATTTCTTTACACAATCTGTTAAATAAACTCTCGGGCCGATATTCAGTCAGCGTGCATCATTTGTTCTACTCGATAATCAAAGGCTTTTCATCTCCGCCATTCCGTAGGCAAAAAGCAAGCACATACTCCACAAAGATATCTCTGAGAATTCCTCTTTCACGGTTCTTTCATCACAGGAGAAAGTTAGCTTTAAAAACAAGAAGAAAAACTGTGCTAAGAAAAATTCTGAACAAATTACTGGTCGGTTTAACAAAAGAAAAATTAAACATACTAAGTTTGCGTTGCTTGAAATTTCCAAAAATTTTAAATGAGATAAATGTATATTCTAGCGTTGAAAAGAAAGATTCTAAGTGTATAAAGGAACACAAAAAGTAAACAAAAAATCAAAATGATTTTATTTTGATTCTTAACGTTAATAAACAATCGAATTTTGTAATAAAAAAAATCATCATTTTTAACTTTCATGACGTGAAAATAAAATCATTTTTACTTTCTCTTGACTTGGTGTGTTCCTTGGGAAGCAACGCTAACAGATCGACCTACTGTAATAGTGAGGTTGGGACTGTATCATACCCTGTGTATCATACATAGGTATTCTACGTATGATATTGAAGTATAATACCGTTCCACTTTCATACGCGTTTATGTATTATACATCACATAACTTCATTTTTTAATCCGATGATCTTATTTAGATGTTTTGAACTGGCAAAACATTTTACATTTTACTGCGATATCAACAATTTAAAATACAACAATACGTAATTGTATTGAAAATTAATTAGAAAATTATGGCACAGTCAGATTATATGTACCTTTAAATTAAATTCACGATAAGAACAAAAATTACGACGAATTACTAATATTATTGTATATCAAATTCATATATATATACTGCATTTACATTTTCAGTATTATTTCCTTTTCGTTTTTTATTTGCAAACTACATTTTTAATAAAACTGGAAAGTTTTTGGAGTTATTCCCAATCAGCTATATACTTCAAAACTTCAAAAACCTAAAAACATTATTTTTTAGTCAATAAAATTAATAAATTAGAGATTAGGGTTTTATGTTAAAGATATCATACAAGTTTGATACGTATTCTACGTATAATACGCATTCATACGTATCATACGTATCAAACTTCCATAATGTGTATCAAACTCAACCCTGTGTAATACTTTCTGAGATGCTTGCTTGTAATATTTACTTGTGTAAAGAACACACGAATGTTGAATTATATCTGAATAATTCTGACGTTGATTACAATTGCGCGAAGAGAAGTTGTTTCAAATGTGATTCAAGATTAGAGAGCGTAAATTTCGGACTTGCGCGTAGAGAAGTTGAACGAGCGAGAGCATGAATCTGAAGAAAGAAAAACGCGGGTAAAATTCACCGTGCACCGCCGATAAGACTGAATTGAAAATTCAAATCCATTCAGTCGCACTGAAAGAAATGGATTAAGGTACAACACGACTCGATCCCTACGTACCAGCGGTAGATTATCTCACGTGGAGGCACGTAACTCTCGTCTAACGGAAAAGGAATTTCCGCTCGTCCCGCGAGAAATCCTCGCAAAAGGGGATTTATACGCATGCAAAATCCAACGTTTTCGATAACACTGTTGGAGCATGATAATTAACAAGATCACGAAACGTCTATTAAGACTATATAGACGAATAGGATCGAGATGTAATAACGCGTGATACAACGATTTGCAAGGTAGATTGCATGGGATACCATTTTTCATTCTTTCAGCGTCTGTAGCTCAACTTGAAGAATTACCAGAAGATATATCTGTCTTTTTTGCGATATACGTGGAAAAACATTTCATGCGGAAAACAGATCAAATTTTTCTGATACGCTCGTATAGCTTTACTTTACGGTTTAGTTAAGTAGGTCACTTTTGACAATTATTCCCTCAAGTTTATTATTCTCTAAATCCTCTTAAAGTCGGAAATACTGTAATATATGGGCATAAGTTCTTGAGCGTTTGCCGAAATTAGTTTATTTAAACGTAAAGTTGTGGAACAAACTAAACTAACTTTTGCATGTCGTTATTATTCGTTTTGAAGTCTCTTTCCGATTAACAGCCATAATGGATAGATAGTTGACGGAATTAGCACGTTACACGTTGAGAT
This sequence comes from Trachymyrmex cornetzi, assembly GCF_001594075.2. Lineage (NCBI taxonomy): Eukaryota > Metazoa > Arthropoda > Insecta > Hymenoptera > Formicidae > Trachymyrmex > Trachymyrmex cornetzi. Next base: position 1,802,630 of record NW_017295730.1, on the reverse strand, counting down.
AGCCATGGAACCGCAATAGTGGCTTTCTGGAGCAATCGTATTCAGTCTATTGGCATCGCTATCAGCCAACACTAGAGGAAGCAAAGAGCCCTTGGCTAATTCCGGCACCATAGTCAGTGTACCTTGATGCCAATTGCTTTAATGCCTAATTACGTATGCATGTACTCACGCCAGGAGCATACCGGTCTAGCAGGATTAGATTTTGTTCTAGCAGATCACACTATTCCAGTCCGATCTGCCGATGCAGATCCTCTAAGTGTCTAAGCTATAGCTCTTATCAGTATATCCCGTATCCAATCGACTGTGCCGAAAATTCACGACTGCCGATTTCATTGCGGATTATTCACGTATCTAACGTTGCCGCGCTTCTGACTGCTCAGTTCTTAACTACTGCGGCGAAGTTCCTACCGCGCGTACGAATAATTTTCAGCGCAATGATAATAAACGCGAATGAAGGAGCGCTAATTTCTATTGGAGAGAAATATTTCTTTAATTTTTTAACACTCAACTTTGTTATCTAAAGTGAAATCTAAAATTAAAATTTTAAAGATAAAATCTGGTTGAAGTTATATGAGAAATAAATTTTTTTAATTATTTATCTCACACTAAAAATATTTTATTATTATTTTATCCTAAAAAAATATTACGTTATTAAAAATTTTTAAAGCTTTATTCATTTAGGAATCTCAGAACTGTTGGTTTTTTCTCAATATTTTTTTGAAATAAATATTGACCTGAGATTTACTAAAAAGAATTCGTAAATGAAAAACTATAGAGGCACTTGATAGATGAAAAGGATAATTACATTTTCGGATTTCAAGGAATTCATAAGTAAAAAGAAATATAAAGGCACTTGATAGACGCAAACTAAAATTACGAAAATTCTGAAGAAACCGATAATTGTTTCATCGAAGATACGACATAGTTTTGGGTTGAAAGCAACCTAACGCCACATGATGTAGTTCGCCCGCCACGAGGCAAACGAATTACACGATGACTGGTTCGTTAGCTTGACCACGGCTAATTGGTGCGGTATAGTTACATAGATTGTTAGGACCGTTTAGACAAACCGAACGACCAAATAATTGTTTCGACTATTTGCACATGGGTGTCGAGATTATTTTATTACGCGTGTAACATTTGATCGTAAAAAGAAAGCGATAGAAAATAAGAGAAACGTAAATTGAAACGATACGAATTTTTCTTAGAATCTATTCATCAAATCTATATTTTTCTTTAAATGAATAACTGTTACTTATATATGAACACATATATGAATTTATTTTCTTAAACTTAAATCATTTTGCTCTAAGGAAAAGATGGTTTTACTGATGAAACTAAAATTTTAATTAAATACAGATCTGAAAATAATCTATTTGATTGTTGAACTAAATATGTAGGACGCTTAATTAGGGTATGATGGCCATAGTTTTTTAAAATGCAAAAAACATACATTTATTCTTGTTACTTTTTAACAATATTTGGGATATTTAACAGAACTTTAATTTTATCAAAATATTATAAAGTATGCATTGGCCATCTTATCTGATTTTTAGGAAAAAGATGGCCATGACATTAAGAAAGATAGCCATAGTATTTATAAATAAATAGTGAAAATAAAAGTATTAATTATAGGTCACATTACAATTTACATATCTTTATTGTGTATGCAATGTTGATTATGGCAGCTTAACTGTAATTTATTAGACATTATAACAGTTTTTAGCAGACACGTGCAAAACTTTGCAGATAGTCGAAAGAAAAAATATTAGATAATATTTCTAATATTGTTATTTTGAACAGTGTACTCATATGAACTACTGTAAATATTGATTATCTTTAAGAATGACTATAAAAATGCACTATTTATCAATTATTGGAGGAATTATGGCCTATGGCCATCTTTTCCGTATGGCCATAATACCCTAGTTTAACCTACAGCTATGAAAACTACACCTAAATTCTGAAGCATCCTGCTTAAAGTACAGAATGCGAATGATTAAAAATAATTCAAATTGAATATAGTTTAACATTATGAATTTAACAATGTACGTGATATGCAAATAGTGAAGAAACATGTTTGAGATCTTGGATGTAAAATCGAGATTACTAGTCGCGACCATGCGGTTTGTCAAACGAAATCCCTTCGAGTCCTACAATCATTAATTCGGGCTCGCAACGACGAGGGATTCGATTGCGAAGCTGCCTTTGCTGTAGATGTGCTTCTCGGAAATAGGTTGATAGCAAACGACACGACGCAACGGTTTGGCGATGCATACCGTATCGCCAATACAATTTCGTGCAACGATTTCGAGTCGTCCTGATGTTGCTCCCATCTCTCACTCTCTCTTTCCATATTTGCCTTGGCTTTGACTGTCACATTTCCTGAATGTGAGAATGCCACCGTGAGAACGTGCGCACATCAAATGGATAAAATGCCGCGGGATCCAATATCTTTTACCCTTCAGTTCTCCTATTTTCTTTGGGCTTTACTATGCGTCCCTAGACGAGCCTGTCCTATACGGTACCGTTTGTACATAGCCAAGAGAGCGGCCGTAAACGAACGTCAAAGCACAAGCGGATAAAGCGGGATACGGAGCGAACGAACGTTTCGTGAATCCCCAAACGTTCACCTCACGTCCACTCAATTCGTCGTGTTCATAAATAAAGCCTTCTAGTATTATACGCTTGGGAATAACCGGGACGGCTTCGTGTGACGAAGAAGAGAGGACGGAATCGAAAGCCGTTTCCAGGCGAAATATAACGGTGCCACGACACCGAGGCGCTGTGGCTGTATCAATTCTATTTGCGTTTGCGGAAACGCGGAAAAGCTGTTGATTCAGTCTCATCGATCCATTGCGTTGAAAATTCACTTTCGGCCCAATGCTGCTGTTGCTGCTGCAGGAGGCAGAGAGGAAGAGAAAGAAAAGGAAAGAAAGGGAGAGAAACCGAGCTTTGTTGAGACTGCCTGCGACATTCGCGTAATGGAGCGAGTTATTGGTGAAAAATCACTGTGGTCTTCAGATATTTACGAGGGCTTTTTCCATAGAAGTAGATAAAAGCGCGCCTTGAAAAACTCCATTCTCTCGCAATAGAGATATATACGCAGTCTGTACAGAATTGTCGGGAAGTTCATGGCGTAAAGTCTGCTGTCGCTGCTTGACAATGCCAGTTCCGCGATAAACACGTGTATCGTTGCTGCCGGTGACTCCTCCTTGACACAAATAATCGCGTTGCAAACGAGGAGAATAATGCACTCGCGACAGAAGGGAGCGAAAGGAACACGGCGTTAGTTCGCTCCTGGCGTGACAAAGTAATTTAGATATTAATTTCCACGGTATAGAACATGTTTCAATGTTACCTGATTAATAAGGGACATTGTACCCTACAGCTCAAATTACTGAAAGTTTCCCGCGAAACTTGAAATTGCGCAACTGTCGAGAGATCCGAATAAATAGTAGTTACCGGTTTGGATTAAGCATCATGTAGTACGGCTATGCTGTCGAGAAGGACGGTGAGGAAATTACTTGCGTATGCATATATGATTAGACGTAGGAAAGGAAACGAATTAAGTTTGCACAAAGGGATAATTCCTTTAATTCTGCTCAATGGATCCGGGAGATTAGCTGAATAACGAACGTCAGGCGTTTCTCTTACTGGAGGAAAAATATGCACAAACTTTTCGCGCTCTCTCGAATGAAAATCACTTACTCTACGCTAATTGCAAAGACTGTAGCACACAAAGTGTATAAGTATAGCTATAGCGTAAGACCGTCTGGATCAGTGAGCATGTTATGTAGATTAATATGGAGACTTTGCTGAATGCTCACTGGTCCAGATAATCTTATACTATGCCATAATGTAAGAATACCAAGTATAAAAGCCGGAGCCCAGATCTTTGCATAACGCATAATGCATAAGAAAATCAACCCCAATTAGAATCTTTTATTTCATGGAGAGGAAAGAAAATAAAGGACTTTGATTGGTTCATTTTCTCATGCATTATGCATTTGTTATGCGTTATGCATTGACTTTGTGCATAATGGCGGCTAAATATAATTTGGGACTAATTTTTGATTGGTGTAAATTTCTAATAGCAGCTTATGTAAAATTTGGGGCCTAATTGGTCATCCGACCAATTTTACATTCTGTAAATTTTTTAAGTGAATCTCACTCTATAAAGAGTGAAAGTTCACTCTTAAAGATTGAAAAGTAAGCCGCTCTTTTTCAAGTCTGACTCAACTTTCATTCTTTAGAGTAAAATTTCATTCCAAAGAATTTAGAGAACAGGAATATGTTGCCTGGTACTTTTACATTGTATTATACTATGCTGTACTTATACATTTGGTGTTATAGTTCTAAAACGACGCCAATAAGATTTTAAGGCGTAAAATTTAAGCTTTAAGGCGTGAGAAATCAATAATTCTCTTCACATTTGATTATGATTAATCAATTTCTTACTTAAGCTTGAAGCTTGAATTTTACACTTTAAGATCGCATTGTATAAATGGATTGTAGATTTACTTTTAATTTCATATATTTTAAGTCTTAAAATGTCTTAAGATGTTAATACTTTGTAATTAGCTTGTGACTGTATTTAAAATCATCTTAAAAATAAAAACTGACAGAATATTAATCTAAGTCTTCGCCACTACGAGTCAGAGACACGTGAAATACGTTCTTTTCTTGAAAAATGCGCGTACATTCTATCCCGATAGAATTTGTGGCAATCATTCCACATGGATAAACTCAAAACGGTGGACAAAACATATACGCGTGTAGGATAAACCCGCGAGAAATCCGCGAAATCCGAACTGTGAAAGAATCATTCGAATTCGAAAACGCGTCGATGTAATCTATCAAATCAAGCTGCGGAATATCGTGTTCCTCGATAACAATGAGGAGCGAGTTTGTTAATAGGGTAACGCGCGTTTGCATGACGCACGCTTGTTCAGAATTCCAGATAATTAACGAGGCTGCGTTTCCCGATTAATTGGCTCGAGAGACTTTCGCGAAAATTAATCCACCGTGGGAGGAGGGGAATTCGCGATGCCTGCCGGCACAGCGGGATTTCAAAAACAACACAACGGTTCACGAACCAACTACTACTTCGACGAATGTAATAGTGCATTGTTCTCGTTTCGAATATTTAGCGAGTGTGCCTTATTAAACCTTCGAAATAAACGACCCATCGACAAGGATATTTTTTTTTCTTTTTTTCCCTCTCTTTTTTTACTCGATCGTACGCAAACTTCAACGAAATCCGCGTAACGGTCGTATTTTTGAACAAAAAGGTACTCGTGCGTACAAAAAGGTGCGGTGCTGGATGATACGGTGAATGGGGGGAAAAAAAGAGAGGGATCCAAAAATAGTATCGTGACAAAATACACAGACCGAATGGAAATTTCATTCTGCAGAGATAACCGTAGGAATAACGGCCATTTTTCCGTCGCCCCGGCAATGATTTATAAGAACAGCGCGGACAGTGTCTTTACTTTTATTACGTGCAAACTATTTACAGACACCGTTCATTAGGGGGAGTGCCTTGATCGAGTGGACTGAAAGGAAAGTAACGACGTTCCGGTAGAAGCTATCGGTAACATGGAACAAGGTCGTTAAGACCGCGTCTCGAGGATCCATCGATCTTCGGGAGCCTCGTCTGCGACTGTCAGTTTCAGGTTGCGCCTTCGGACAGACAATGTCGGCGTGTCGTTTAGGGATCGAAGCTGACGACCAGAACCGTCCGAGAGAGAAAACAGTGATTTTTCAAGCCAAGCCTTCACAAATTTTTTGAGAGGAAGAAGACGAATTGCTCGCGTCGTTTATATACTCACATTCTCACGGAGCTAAACCGTCAATAGACGTCTCGCTATTTAATATTTTAGCATGTCGATTTCTCGGCAAATTGAAAATTAACTTTTCCCGAAGCTTCAAAGTTTGATCTCCCGCTTGCAGGATGATAAAGTGCCACGAAACTTTTACGATGTCTATGAAGAGATAATAGAATCCACTTAAATTCTTTTCCAGTGGTACGATCATTCTAGAGGTACATCCTACTATTTGTCGTAGAACCGAGTCTCTTTGGTGCGAAATAAACGTGACTTAGCTTCTATCAAGTTGAAGTTGGAAACGAGCCAGAAATTATCGCTTTGATCTCGGTACTGGCACCAGGCCGCAAATGCCCTCCATTAACCCTTAAAACATCCAAAAGTTCCGTCGTTAACCAACGGTAGTGCAGTGGAGTTTTACGTTCGTTCCTGCATTGACGCACGTGCGTTTCTCACTTTCGTACTTAACATCGTCTCTTTATTTCTTCGAGATCACTGAGGGGGAACACGAACATTCCAGAGCCTGAGTATTAAAGCGTTAGACATTTTGTTTTAATACTTAGTGACTAGAAATTGATATTATAAACTATTACATTATAATACAATATTAATATAATATTACTTATTTTATTATTGACAATAATAATGAAGGACTCTTGATCAATAATGCAAATTAAATATAATAATAGGGCATATAAGAGCCAATATTAAATTAAATTATATATTAAAAAATGAAAAATTTTAATTAGACCCTCTTCAGATATTAATATCTGAAGAGGGTCTAATTAAAAGACCGAAACATGTAATATTTTGTTTTAACATTATATTTAATTTGTATTATTTTATTATATTATAATAATTCTAGAAAAGAGAATATTATATATTGTAATAATTATATTTAAAATGCATTTGCACAGATTTTTCCATAAATGATACATGAATAAATATAAAAATAATATATCACGAAAAGAACATCTCGACAAAATTTATCGAAGAATTAATGATATTCAAATCTTTTCAATTTTAGTGTTATAAATAATTTCTATAATTTTTTCACGTAGCTAAAAAAAAAAGGATAATAGTGTGAGCTATATTTCTCTGCACTTGTAACATCGAGAAGTGAACCCACTGACACGAGTTTGAAAGCCTGTTATAAAGGAAATATATACGGTGGTACTTAAGTATTCCAAAAGATTTTAAGAGATGATTCCACTAATTGCGTATGTGTTGTGTGTAGAAATACTAAATACTAAATCAAGACGAAAACTTTATACAACCATACATGTCCAAAATAAATTTCAAAAACCAATGGAATTATTTTAACTTTTTATATGTTCCATCAAAACAGCTCGAGTGCAGGTTTTCGAAATTTTTGGAAGAAACAAAATGTTTCCTTCAATTTTGACATTCTACATCTTTGAAAATTAGACATATGATCATATAAAGTTTTTGTCTTAAATTAATATGAGGAATCATCCCCTAAAATTCTAGAGTACTTGACTATCACCCTGTATATCTCAACCACCTCGTGTATTACTGCATGCGCAAAAGTGTTCCAAGAAGGACATCGTCCTTCCGAGCGTATATATAGCTTTGCATTTCCATCGGTGCTTCTTGCGAACTCAACGTCCGTATTCAAACGCGGTTCGATGAACCCGTTGGAAAAATGATCAGAGATGCAGCGGGTGAACGGTGCCGGCTGGATCGCGGCCAAGGATCTCCTCGCTTCCTTTGATCGCGCCGCGTCGGCCGAATCGGGCCGTTCTGCTATATATTATCAATATCGGTCTATGCCCATTCCTCCGAATCGCCAACCGGCGGCGAATCCTGGCGACGAGACGTGAGGCCGCGCGATAGAAGCGCGAAAAGCGGGGGAGTAAGTTAAATTGCGCCGGCGAAATGGGCACGGCTGTCGGTCGGTCGGAAGCCCATTTCCGATAGAAACCACCCCTCTTCCTTGTCAGTCAGACGAGGCGAAGCCAGGCCGGCGGCGTCCCCGTTATACCCATTTTCGGCCAATTCCGGATTGCGCTTGTCGATCCGCTCGCGGGGGGAATCCTGCCTGGATCGAGTCCGAGAAGTATCTGCAGAATTGATCATTCGTGGGTATATCAGGATAGATCGGCGATGGAACCCCGAAACGACGACTATCCCGTTGCTCGGTATCCATACGACAAAATTAGATCGCTGCAGTGAACTCCGCACTGCGGACTCTCGAGCCGCGTCATGCATTAACATTTGAGCATCCAAAATAGAAAAAAAAACTCAACGAAATTTGAAAACGTAAGAGTCTCTAGAGAAAAAGCGGAAAATTGTGCACTTTATAAAATCCATGTGATATCTAATTTTATATAAAGATTATTTAATTTAATGCGAAGTGGGATCTCTAATCAAGTAATGGAATTTATTTTTTATGTTTACGATATAAACGTGCGGAAAGGCTGTACAGCTTCAAAAATAACATTAGTTAATATTCCGATCGACAAACTGCATAAGAGATTAGCTCTTTCAAATAGAACTCTTTAAAATATGATTGATGCAAGAAGATGTGCGTTTTCAATATATTCATCGGCACAATGGCTCGTAATCTAACAAAGAAATACGTTATCCTCTTCATTGGTCCCATTGCTCCTTGCCTGCTCGATTGAATATCGATTGAATATCTTGGGTAGCAATTGGCATTCGGAGACAGTTTGACGTTTCATTTCTTGATACGCATTCTTCATTCCTCATAATCCGTATTTATAGATTCTCCGAACGTAACGGACACGAGCGACATGAATCTAGTAATAATGTCTTCTCTCCGAAACGCAAGACGAATCTGCATTGAAATCTGAGCATAATTCTCCTACGTTTTTATTTTTACATACTTTCAAATGTTCGTATTGCGTCGACGTTACAAACTTATATATACTAAGTTTTCACATGACTCGACGCGAATATATTTTGCTTTACGTAGCAAAATCGTCGAAACATTTACTCAACGCATTAAGAAGTTTAGCTGAAACTGCTACGTGCACGCTTCACCTTTCTTTAAGTGCAAGTATGTCGTAAAAGTACTTGCAAAATTACATTCTGTCATCAAAACAGCTTGACACGTATGAGCCGTTCCTTACGCAATTCCTCGCAAATTTCTTATCTTACTTATTATTATATATACTCAGTACAAATATTTGTACGCACGAGAGGCAATAATTAAATTGCCCAAAAATTATGTTGCTAATAATTCGGGTGTACTTCCGAAAAGGTGAACCCCCCGATTTTTTTCTCGATTGATATACTACTGTATTTTGATGCCCTAATTGCGAATATGATCATGAAAATTACCGACAAAATCATTTTCAAGGTCAAATATTTAAAAACCGATTTTATCTACACTATACTGTATTTTTGTGTGCTGATTACAAATATGATCATGGAAATTACCGACAAGGTCATTTTTACGGTTAAATATCTCACCCTCCTCCCCTCCTGCTTAAGAGGCGCACAACTTTCATAATTGTAATAAGATTGGAAATAAGACCGTTTATGTTAGAAACATTATTTTAAATATGAAGCGCCGCTACGATCTGAATGTTAAGATGTTGAACTATTATATATATTCATTTAAATGAATTAATTTTAAAAATTATAATTGCGTGCCGATATGGTTGTCGGACTTTCATAATTGTGCTGTTGCACGTGGGTTTCGACTTTCCACGCGAAGCGACTCTCACCCCCCCCCCTCCCCCCTGCGAAGGGGCGCGCGATTTTCTACACAAAAAGCGTGAAAAAATGTGAAAAAAATCGCTTTTTAATATTTGATCTTAAAAATGATCTTGTCGGTTATTTTCACGATCATATTCGTAATTAGGGCATCAAAATATAGTAGTATACCAATCGAGAAGAAAATCGGAGGGTTCACCTTTTCGGAAGTACATCCAATAATTCTAATTAAAATATATGTACAGGGAAAAAATTATGTATTAACAGCATTAGTCTAATTAAAAATAATCTTGTTAATTCATCACAGTAACAGTATTAAAATACCATTTTATTAAAACCGTATGACGTATTTAATTCATTAAAAGTGTTTGATAGTGTTGTGTGTGTGTGTGTGTGTATTAATAAGATTATTTTTTATTAGAGTAATACTGTTAATAGATTAATTTTTTAAATATATTTATTGAGCTATCATATTCTGATTGAATTAGCTTATCGTCTAATAGTGAAAGATTTAAATCTCTTTCTAGGGAAATCTGAGAAATCTAAGAAATCTACATCTCTTCCAATATCTCGGACATTATATCTTTTACCTGTTAATATTCAGGGATATTCCGATGAGATATTTTCAATTCTACCTCAGCAATTGAATGTCACGCTCGTATGAATACATAGCACCGAGATGGGTCCCCGTAAAATTGTAGCCATATCTTAGTTTTCCATTTCGCTGCGTTAGTATTGATCTGCGACCTGTGCAGTGATTGCACGACGGATATGCCACAATATCGCTATATTAACCGATCCCATCAATGCTTTCCTCATCGGAGAGATGGGAAAAAATGGGAACCGCGCGAGAGAGAATTTCTTTTGTCTTCATTCGTTTCAATTAACTGATAACTGTGGCAATACGGTCTTTGCCTTGATCAAAAATTGCCTGCGAGAAATATAAGTACGCCAGAGAAAACTTACTCTATTAACTTATACCGATATACATATATTGTTAATTTATAATAACAATTATAAATAGTATAATTGATTCAATAAAGTAGAAATAATGAAAAGAGTTTTCAGAACGGACGGAAAGTATATCTCGATAATAATCGATAATGAACTGGTTTTATTACGATTCCAAATCGTAAACCAATCGTAAAAAATTTAATTCTTTGACTGGTCAAATCCTGCATTCATAACGCGTTTATTCGTTGAATCATTCAGTTTGCGCACTCACGCGAGAGCTATATATAATTTTATCAACTTTAATCGCCAATATTGACCGCGACGATTAATAATCATCGAACATTTCATTTGTATAATGACGTATTATCACATTCTCGAATTAACGAATAGGACGCCGATTTCACACGAGATTTTCAATGCTTAAATGATAATTAGTTTGAATCGGAAACGTTATTATACATTACCGGAAACGGTATCATATATACATAATTAGCTAGGATAATTAATATCACATTTGCAGCGTAAGCAAATGTGTGTCAGATGTTGCATATTAACGTAGCAACATTAAGAAATGGAATTAGAACAATTGGAATCGTCGCGGCAATCTGTAAACAATTGTTATTTTATCGTTATTTGAAAATGCATATTCTACTAATAATAAAAATTGATTGTTGCAGCAAAGTTGGACGGCGTGAAGACTTACATGCGGATGAGGAGAGTACCGAATCATTTGCAAGTTAAAGTTATCAAGTGGTTCGACTACTTGTGGTTGACGCAAAAGTGCTCCGACGAAGAAAAAGCAGTGAGTTGTCTTCCAGGTAAGTTTCGCTTACTTATATAAATGTCAAATAACACGAATGAACGGTGTTTAATCGTTTAAGTTTAAGAATTAGAAATTACAATGTAGATTAAAAAAATTGAGCAGATATATTTGAGTCGAATATTATTCACCGCGAATTTGAAACTTCTTTTTTTTTTATGGAAAACATGCTTGTGCACCGTTATTTTAAACAAAAGTAATTTATGAAAGCAGAGAAATGTAATTAACGCAGACGTAATTAGTTATTTTTATATGAATCATTTATCTTCTCTCTTCACCTTCACCCCGTAGTTCTCCTTATTAATGCGCAATATAGAAGAGATGCAGACGCATATATTTACTTTCATAAACGTGAGATATATGAAAATCCGGCGTTACGTCGTGGTCGTAACTTTGTGATATTTATATAAGTCCGCTGAATCTATGTAAGGGTGGTTAGGCGAAGCTATTTCGCGAATATGTAATTTAATACACGTGTAATTAATGTAACTTCGTCCATCGCAAATTCTAAGTAAAGCTTTTCATTTTTAGCTGCAATTTATTAGTCAAATAACAGCGACTGCAAATTATTGCGAAGGTGGTGTTTACGAGCAATGAAACGATATCGCCGCCTTTCGCCGGTGTTAGCGTATATAATTTCACGGGAAACATTTGATCTCATAACCGCGTTGGCAGGATACGCAAACTAAAATGCGAGTAAAGCGACGCGTAAGCAGGCTGCATGTACGGTTGCCGACGTCGCCTCTTAATGCAAACCGCGCGAGAGTAAACGGTTGTGGGCGAATTTTCGCTGGGGTGTCTCTCGCAAAGAGATGAGATAAAAGTGCAGACTAAAAATTCTCGACTTATCCAAAAATTATAATTTATTCCGCCCTCATACTCATTAAATCTCTTTCTTTGTGATGTACTAAACAATTTGCGTCAGTAAAATTAGCTTAATTTGCGTCAATAGAATTAGCTTAATAAATAGGAAAACAAATTGATGTCGTATTAGGAATGAATATAATACAATAGCACATTAAATGCTTATGTTTAACATATAAATTTATTTATTACCTATTATCATCTTTTTCTAATTTATAGTAATGTATTGTAATGTGATTATATTGATACTTGATACACGAGTGTTTTTTCCTTCATAAACTTAATAACGTTTCTTTATTGCTTATTGCGAAAAGTATAAAAAAATGCGTAAATGTAGAAAATGTGTTTCTGAACCGATTGTTAAAGACGACTCCGAGCCGATTATTGGAATGAAACGATATTTCTGCTGGGAATTCTCCACTAAAATGCTAGTAAAGCAGTGTAATAATGATTCTATCGTTCGCGACGCACTATAAAAGAGACTATATGCAATATAAAACGCAGTGTGTATAGAAGCAAATAAACTGGAAGAAACGGGGACTCATGGGCTACGCCGGGTAACATAGGAAGGACTTACGCTGAAATTTATTGCACGAGATATATACAAGAGTGCTTAACGCAGAGTCAAGCTTCCACTAAGAAGAAAATTGTCAGTTTTTTCTCTCGAAGTATACTGTCGAAAAATGTTTTATTTCGCTTTCGGGAAAATATCGAGCAATTTTTTTTTATATTCCCTCGTAGAGTGTGCGTTCTTTAGCAGCGTTATGTAAAATTTACAATTGTTTTCTTTGCACTTCTTAAGGGACTTCTTTATAATCACTCCGCTTATAACGACAGAAAAAGAACTTCATAATAAAGCAGCTGGCTTTTACATTAACCACTCTTCCACGAGTCGCTTTGTTTCTCAAACTAAGAAGAATTTATTTTATACTTCTTTTTTTTCATTCAACCGTTGTAATAATTCGTTTTCCAACTCATATTTGTCTCTCTTATATATTAAAGGAGGAAGAATCGAAATTTAGACGTAGTTAACATAACATAGTGTATGAACGCAGAATGTTAAAGAGGGAATAAATGACCAAGGAGCAACATTATTATTACCGCAAAAGCGGAATGCGCTTTTCAAATGAGTTTCCACGAGAGTAAGAGCAGGGAATGTCCGGACAACATCCTGAAAATCGTTTCGTTCGAATGGCGCGCATTTCTCATGCAATAAACCCGCTATAAGGCGCGTGTTGTAAAGTCCAAGTGTAATACACGACATAACAAGGAGTTGGAAATTGAATATTAGTGCAAAATGAAAAATTGTAGGCCATTACGATGCGAAGATTTTCATACACATATATGTCATTTAATCGGCTATAACGCAAGCAATAAAGTTCCAGAAATAATATCGGAGATATTACCTGGAATGTCTTCGTATAATACTGACATTTCCTGGCGCGAATTTAGATTTAAAAAACGTTTTATTATTAAATATTTAAATTTTAAATTACAATTTTAAGAGATCCTTCTGTAAAGTGAAATATCAAATCTTATCATTCTATTTTCAAGTTTACTTCGACGAAATCAAAACGAAATCAAATCTTTATATAATATTGACATTTCCTATGGCAAATAATTGCTTTGGATTTTTATAATTAAATACTTTTTTAATTTCAAATTACATCTTTGAGAGGCTCTCGACATAAAATGATCGAAATATCAAATCTTATCATCTTTGATCTCTTTTTTTAAAGCTTATTTCGTCGAGTTATGAAATGCACATTGCCTGAAAGATTGTTCTTCTAATGAAATAATAAAATAATGAAATAACCTATACTGTTCACACGCGTAATAAAACAATCGGGAGAGACATTTTTGCGCGGTAATAATAATCGGATTATATCGATACAGAGACAGCAATTAGGCTGCATTACGCGTTAATATTATCGGGAAGAGACACATCGATCGACGACAAAATTGACGTGAAAAGCGAAAAATACTAACGCGCTACCGATACTTGCTACAGCTTGCATAATCACAATTAACGCTAATTTGCAGAACTTAGTGCTAATTACACAGCTGCATTGCCGCAATAATAATAGTAACATCGTAGCGTACTTATACGGTCGACATGCTTCTGGGTTAACTACCAATTTCTGGTGCGTTTGATTATAATTATCTCAATAACAATAGTAACAATATATTAAACTTTATTCTTGTAATCAAGAATTCATGTGGGAAATAATACCAAGTCAATAAATTTTTATTTTACGAAACTGCCATTAGTTTGCACAAGAATTATTAATTATTAATTACATAACCTAATATATATTACAATAGGCATTTAATGAAGTATATTTGCTTATTAATATTAGTATTAATATTAATAATTATATGTATAATATTGATATTTCCGCCAAGAAAGTGATTGCATAGAAACGCAAGACTGTTGCAAAGCCGAATTACTATTATTTAATTACAAAAGTAATAAAGTTTAAACAGCAAATAATTAATAATTATATAATAAGAGATTTATAATAATAAATTTCTGTAGATATATTCCGAAAAGAACGGATATTGAAATCGGATATTCCGCTTTATAATGGAAACTATTCTAATTTGTTATTGAGTTTGTACAGAAATATTAATAATTTTACATTCGAGATAATATTAATTTATAAAGAATATATGACGGTCCATGCATACATATCAATTTATAAAAGAACTTCAGTTGACTATTTTTATTTCACTTAATTGTAACAGGGATTTTTTTTCACCTTCTGCAGATAAGAATGAGAAGTGTCTCTCACGCTAATGAGACGCGCTTTGATAAAAACATCTTTTCTTCTCAGAATGGTTTTACTCTTTGAAGTTTCGGATGAAGTTGCCGTGCAATGCAATGCAACAGAAACAGTCCTCTGGAGCACAATGACTTCCGCTGTGTGGCGATGTGAATTGTTGCGCACAAAAATTTCACCGCGCGCGTTGCGAAATTTTAAATATCAAGAGAGAGAAGAGTATATAAAATAACGGAAGGAAAACGAGGGTGAAAAGCGTGCATCGTGTAAATTTTTGAAATTGCAAGTTAATTAAAAATGGATATACACCCTTTACACGTTATAGCGACCTGTCTCGACCATATACATTGCATTTTCAGCACGTCCTGCGCGGCGAAAGTATAAACTGTTCTCTTCGGAATGAATTCGGAGAGATTCTGATTCTTCCCTGTTCCTCTTTTTACATTCCGATTTTTAGAGACTGCGCATAATGGAAGGAATATTAGGAACAAGAATAAATATTAAAATTTCAACCTGTCAGAAATTGGTTACACCGGAATATATAATTCCTAATAGATTAAAATCTTAATATTTATTCCTAATATTTCCTCCACTGTGCGTAAAGCCTTCCCTGTTTCTTTCCCTCTTTTTACACTCCGCAATCATTTCTCTTTTTCGCAGATAAGCTAAAGGCAGAAATCGCGATAAACGTGCACCTGGACACGCTGAGGAGGGTCGAGATCTTCCAAAACACGGAGGCTGGCTTCCTGTGCGAGCTGGTGCTGCGATTACGGCCCGTTCTTTTCTCACCTGGCGACTACATCTGCCGCAAAGGTAAATTGCCTGGTTATCCTTTTTTTCCAGCGGCTACTTCCGGCGCAGGATACTCGGAATCATTAGGCTGAATTCAACCCTGTAACAACGTTGTAACGTTGCAGAAATATTCCAAAATGTTTCTTGCTTACTGAGGTGTGTGTGTTCTATGCAAAATCTTCCTTACAAACCACTTTAGCGAGAAAAAATTATCGTCGTAAATTAGAATTTAGATAAAAAATGTGGCTAAATTCCGTTATTAGCAGTCGACTTTTACTCATTTCCATCACCATTTACGGTATCTCGAGGGCACGAACCCTAGACATCGACCTTCTTCCTATTCCTATGATTTCTCTCCGGATTCGGCGTATCCTGCTTATGGAAGCACGCAATGCTGGAAACATGCCAAACGATGTACCATGGGTGTGAAAAATTACTATTCGCGCTCTCTCTCCCTTTATGTGCCATCCCCGTCACCGGAGACCGTCGCTGGTAGGCGAATATTTTTATTTTACGACCGAAAAAGTGACTGCCATGCTCGTTATCAACGCGATAGAAGGAAGCACGAGCCTCCCCCCCCCATCTCTCTCCCTCCCCCATCTTTCCCCCTCTCTCTCTCTCTCTCTTCTCTCTGTAACTACTTTCGTAGTCCAGTTGCATAGAGAAACGGCTCGTAAATTCTAACGACTGCGACACCGCCATTCAACACACAGTCTCCAAATCTATTTCTTTTACGGATAGCAAAATTCAATATCGTTAAAAAAGATCATTTGTTTTCCCCCTTATGTCATACAGAGGATTCCCAATTTTATTTTAATCTTCAAATATTACGGAGCGTACACTGTTAAATTTTATAGGATCAAATTAACTTAATGTGAGTCGCCACTGCTTCTACTAAATATATCGTTATTTTTAACTAAAATGATAATTAAATTTGACACTATATAATGTTAAATTGATACTGTATAGTGTCAAATATAACCATTCTTTTAGTAAAAATAATGATATTATTGAGTAGGAGCGACTCACATTGAGTTAATTTAACCCTATAAAATTCAACAGTGTAAGTTTTTGTTCTAATTCATATTTTGCCTTATATGAAACGATCAAAGTTTACGATTGTTTAAATGTCAATTACATTCATGAAGCAGTTATTCTTCTGAATATCAAGAGAAATCTAATCGGAATTCGCTGAAAAATATGACTTCTCTATCTTTTTTTTGAATATTTATGGCGCATTACAGAAACGTCTGAATACTCGTAACGTAGATTGTGTACAAATAAAAGCTTACGCTATTGCCTATCGTTTTTATCGATGTATTTAGTATTTGTTCTCGATCTATAAGCGGTTCAAAGAGCAATTTTAGCTTGCCAAAGCGAATCGTCTTCCCCGCGTATCGTTTGCCTTCCATTCACTTTATTCTCTCGACGGGGTTTCTTTTCACTACCGACGGAATGACCGCCATGTGCGCGTAGGAATGCGGAGAGTAATACCTCCCATTTGATAGGTTGCCGCCCTCTTCGCGCATTTCCGTCGTTGCATCGCGCGATTAAGGTCGGAATTATAGCTGAACGTTACTACTTGCCGGACAAATGACGGCCGTTCTTAGCGTATCCTGTTGCGCTCTTTTATACTATCTTTTAAGGTAGGGTTACCATCTCTGAGTCATATGAAAGGAGTACATTTTATATTTTTTAAAACAAATTATTCGGAGTCTGAAGGAGAAAGTATAATTTTTTATACGTTAAATGCAGTTATTTAATATAAAATGAAATTTCTAGAACATAATTTTTACTGACAATTCCTGTAATATAATTTTATAAATGTAAAATTTTAATTTTTAAACATTAACACAAAAATAAAATTAGAGGAAGAAAATTAAAGTAATCGTATAGAAAAATATATATTGCAAATACGTTTTTTGCAACAAACATAAGAGATCATTAATGAAGGAGTCCTAAAGTAGTCTGTTTTACTGATTAAAAACAATAATTTTCATCGAATGATATATTGGGTTTGGGGAGAAAGTTGAATCGTTTTATTTTTAGTTCAAAATTGTATATACAATATCTTCGTCAAAAATGAAAATTTAAATGAAATTTAAATTTAAAAAAAGGGTTTTAAAGCTTGAAATTTCTACTTTCGAAAGGTTACTATATTTTTTGAGTTTCTGTGAGCTTGGTAATTTTTATATATAAAAATTACGAGCTGAAAAAGATGAAAAATTTGTTTTTCGCTTAGGGAGTCTTTCACGTATCCAAAACAAATTTACGAAAATTTTCGAGTATCTATTGTGAAAGCTTGAAACTCCCTACAAAATCATTTTTTTTAATGTTCTTATGATTTTTTGTTCCTGAGTTATTCGCGAGTTAAGTAAAGGAGCATTCTGACTTTGATTGCTCTCTCATAACTCCAATAAAAATCATCATACCGTAAAAAATAGATTCTTAAAGCTGAAACTTTGCTCTAGCGAATGATATAATTCCAATGAAAATTTCGCAATAAATGAAAAACTTTTGTATAAAAATACGAAGAAAGTTTCTCCCCCACCCAATATATTGTCTATACAATATTATTTTTATAGATTTGGGAATACTTTTCTTGAATTAATGTGTAGGTGCGGATTAATTCTAGTCTAGTATAGAATTTATGCCAAGAACGACAAAAATTTTTTTAATTGGAGTCTTCCTTACCACGTCATAATCCAATCAATATTAATGGCTGTCTACAGTTGTCAAGTTATGACAATAATTGCTTAATGTATTATATAATATATAATATATTTGTTCTGCAATTCTACAAAATTGAAGGCTACATACTAGTACAATACACGAAAAAATAACACCGAGTTCTTGGAATTAGATTTAGACATCTAATTCTATACAATATCGTTTTCCAAAATTTATGTGCATGAGATATTGATGCATAATATGTCAATAACACATAAATTGTATACGTAAGTCCTATTTAAATAGGTAAAATAGCGATTCCGTCCGAGTTCGATCTTCACTTTAAGATCCCCTTAAAATCCGTATCAGGCTACCGACATTGCAGGTTAAACTGACTGCCAACTCTAACTGTTGATCCATAGTAAACCAATCACAATCGGAATCAGGCTCATTGATTCATTATGGATGGTAGTCAGAGTTAGCAGTCGAATTGGTCTGCAGAATCTGTAACAAAATCTATATACAGTCATTGACAAAATTATTAGGCACCTTATTTATTTGACAATTTCTTCAATTCATAAGGAAATAAATAACACTATCTTTTAGAGCATTTTGCTTTAAATATCGATCTTCTCTGGCAGTAGTCTTTCGTTTTCTTCCTCTTCCAGATCTGGATTTAAACTGTTTAGTATCATTATATCTTTTTATTGTAGTTTGAACTGCGCAACGGGAGCATTTTATTTTTTTTGCTATTTGCGCTTGAGATAATCCTACGGAATGCAACACAATAATCTGAGCCCGTTTTCCTTCACTCAACTCGCGTGTTTTAGGCATATTTTGAAATCTCGGATAATATGTTAACAATAATAAGATAAAGAATTGCCTAGCAATTGCTCGAAACAAGACTGATAACGTCCGTATTATTCGAAGTCGAAATGCACACTAAACAGTTTTGTACATATTATCATTTCTCTAAGAAACTTATATGCCTCAGTTGCTTGACCTTCTCACAAAGTCAGTAGCATGAAAACAACACGCAAATAGAGAGCTTATGCACATTCAGAAAAATTTAGAAAAAGCAAGGGTGCCTAATAATTTTGTCAATGGCTGTATATATACACCTATATATGCATAATATATTAATATTTATATATACAGTACTAGACAAAATAAAGTACGCACTCCCAACATTTTCACATTTATGTAAATAACTCGCCAGTCCTGGCAGATAACATAATGATTGAATGAGGTAAAAGAAAGGTATTTTAGTCTACTTTGCAATAATGATTACAAAAATTTCAAAAACAATTCGAAATCCTTTAATAGTCAAGTCCGTTATATTTATTATCAAATTTATCATGGACAAAATAAATTACGCACAACATTGTTTATGAAAATAACAACAATTGGCGCTGTTAATGATGAAAGATACACTGAAAAAAATGTTATTCATAATATCAATGAATGACATTTACTGACTTTAAATTCATTGATATAATGAACTTTTAATAAATATTATGAATATTTTATTGAGTATTTTTTATTAGCTAATAACTGGATTTATTAATATAACAAATCACTGTTTATTAATATGCTGTACTTGAATATATC